>NC_090273.1:117341125-117586125 GCF_040414725.1 Anabrus simplex | reverse complement strand
ATGATATACAGTAATGCATTACTTCCTAGTTAAGAGAGAGTAAAGAGTACTTAAAGATCAATTGCTCCAACGTAGTGCTTTTATCTATCATCCGCAATTTTTAGCTCAATATCTGGTGAACCCGCCTCTTGCCATTCCTTGATGGATGCAGTACTTTTGTATCCGTCTCTTGGCACAGGCCAGAGCAAAGTGTAGCTTCCTATGAAGTCCCAGTCTCATCCATGATTGTGACAATATGGAAGCTGCTGGGGTATGGGTAGTGCTGAGTAATGATATCTGGTGCACAACTAGTGTGTCCGAGTGTTATGAAAGGTGTTGCTCATAGGATCAGTCGTGCTGCAGTGGTACGTTCTGGTCCAGTGAGGAAAGCAATGGCAAACTACCTCACTCCTCATCTTGCCTAGTACGCCTCATTTGAGCTCTGTCATTGGTTTTTGCGGTTTCCTTATAACTACGTAGCCTTTGGTAGTGCTATTTGAGGATCCAACCAGCCTCTGGGCTGATGACCTAACAGACACATCTGGTGAACAGACAGCACATAGGAGCTGCAACTACTTGCGTGGTTTAAGGTTAAAATCTTTCAAGAATCGCAATAATAAGTGTCGTTTATTGAACTCTGCTCCGAGGAATGTGTGACAGTGGGGGTAAGCGGTCAGAAAACTATTGTAAAAAAAAAACACCCTCTCTCTGCCCAATTACAGATTCTCAGAAATAGCACTCAGGTCATTCTCCCCTCAGTACCGTTTTCTTACCCTCGCCTATATCCTTCGGTTTTGTACCTTCCTTTCTCAATTTGGTCGCCATGTTTTATTCAGCTTATATGGTGTGAGGAAATATTCTCCAAGTTTAAGATCCAGAAATTAAGATCGTGAACGACACTAAGTGATGGTCATCTACAGGACGTGTTACTACTCAGCACAACTGAACATAAACTGGACTTCAGTACTTCTGTTATAATTTTTTTTTAAACTGTTCCTCACTTCTCACAAGGTATTTACTGCATGCATATTTCTATTTAATTTAGACAAATAATAATAATAATAATAATAATAATAATAATAATAATAATAATAATAATTGTTCCGAGGTATCTGTGGAACAGCAGAGGTGAAAGAAGGTGCGGGGGTGAACAGGTCCCAAAATACGAAATTAAAGTTAAGATAAAATTTAACAAGGTTATATTTTCTTAGCAAAATCAAGAAATAACAAGAATGGCAGGTACAGAGTAGTAAGGCAACAAATGTACAATTACAGTATTCACAGGATTTGGGCTTCGAGCCCCGGACTCACAATTCTTGAGCAATTAGCCCAACTTTACGATATACACAATTCAACAAAGGGGCAGAAGACCCCTATCATGCCCAGGAGCACTTGCTCCCAATTACACAGTAAAGCCTCCTCGAGGCGCGCAGGAAACAAAATTTTTAGAAAGAGCAATCTGCTCTTAAGTACGAGCCTATCCAAGGCCACACCAAACTCCACTTTCAAGTTGTCCTCCAAGGACATGAAAACAGGGGTAAAATACCCAACCTACTGAGGTCTATTAAGTAAGGAAAGGTTAATTACGTGGCCTCTAAAATACCAACTTGAGAGGAGGCGTTCTTGCACTCCTAACACACTTTATATAAAACCTACTTGGCACTAGGCCGTTACTGCAAGGGCTAATCCCATACTAAAGAGGTGACTTTTAGAATGAAACAATTTACATTACGTTAAGGAAGAAACGGTTGTGAAAAATAAGTTCACCTCAATGCAATATGAGTGGGAGCTCGAGAGGGTTAAGCACTCTCTATCCCAATATGTAGTTTAAACGATAGAATAGATACTAAGTGTCTTTACATTTTAGGGGAAAAGTTACATGGTGGAAAAGCTTCGGACCTGCCGCGAGAGTTAAACTGCTGAGCTAACAAGAAAAGAAGTTATTAAACGGCCATTACCTTGTGGTTGAACTGCTGCCCGAAGAAAGAGGCGCTTCCCACCCCCTGCTACGTACTTTACATACTGAAAGATGTTACTGAAGTGGCGCGGAGACCCGAAAATCAGCAGTTTAGTTCGAGGCATTTCAGGAATGAGAACACCCTCCCACAAGAATTTTATTGGCTAGGGTTAAGCAACATATCCCTGTTGAGGAAGATACACCTGATTGGTCATAAATTAATTAAAGAAATTCGGGATTGGCTAAATTAAAAACAAGGGGAAAGAAAGGGTTATACAGCCAACTTAAACAATAACAGAAAGAAATTTAACAAGGAACAAACTTTTGAAATAAAAATTTCTCCAAAAAACAGTTCTTTCACTTCGCACTAGGGTGCACCATAGTAGTTCTTCAGTAGTGTCCTCTAGAAGAGAATGTTCACACTTCTTACTACAGGCAAAACAAAAATACATCGAAAACGACCCAGTTCAGAAACTTCAAAATTTCCAAGTAGTGACATCTTCTGAGAAACTTGAAAATTAACACATTAGATAAAGTTCAGACTTCCTCCAGTAGGGGAGTTTCAACTGGCGCAAGGTTTGAATTAGCGGCATGGAGGTGTACCACATTTACATTCATTCGTTCAATCATTCATGTCGTATCGACCAACTTTGACCACGTCATTTCAACTGGCTACTTCTGGCTTTCATGTCTGCCCAGCACTTCTGTATGCGTTCTCGATGTCGTTCTTACCTCTCCTGCGTCCATGCCTTTCCATTTTTAATTTTGGCTTGTCTCGGAAACCCTAGAATGCTTGAAGTTTCCCCTTAAGTGGGACATTCTCCTGGATTTTACAAGTAATGAAAATCATTGTGAATCCGTATTGAAAGTAATCTTATGATAAAAGTAAGAAATTTATTTCTCTTCCACCTATTCAATATAAGTCAATATGTTAAAATTAGAGTTAAGTCCTCATTAAAATAAGAACTGGGACATGTTTCGCCCTGATATGGTTTGAGGTAATGACACGGCTGATGATGCCCCATAGGAAAGGGCGAAACATGTCCCAATTCCCATTTTAATGAATATTTTTATTTCTTAACATATTGATTTGTACTGAATAGGTGGAAGAGAAACAAATTTCTTACTTTTATCATAACGCTCCTGGATGTCATTACGTGTGATTCCCACTTCTTCAAAGTCTCTATCCAGCTCAATGAACCAAGCCCCTTTGCTTTTCTTCAGCTGAAAGAAGATAAATATGTGGTCAGTCTTGTAGGGTGCATTCGTGTTACATGCCCATAAAAGATAATTCTTCTTTTCCGGATGGTATCGGTAATCTTCTCTACGTGACTGTATAGTTCGTCCCTATGCCGCCTTCCGTACTCCCCATTGTCTTTGACGGGACCTAAGGCCTTTCTCAAAATCTTCCTTTCTTCGGCATCCAGTTTCTCAGTCAGGCCTTTTCTCTTCATTGCAAGACATTGTGAAGCGTATAAGACCTCTGGACGGATTACACTGTATTAATGCCTCAGCTTAGCTATGATAGCTTTATACCTTTTGTTATACATAGTTGCCTTTGGTTAAATGGTACGCCATTTCCATTTTGTTCATTTGTAATGTAAAGGCTTCTTCTTCTGACCAGTTTGGTGTTATCTGTTCTCTCACTTACTTGAACTTATCTAATCGTATCATCTTGTCTTGTCCCACTGTGAGCTCTCTGAGTACCAGCTTGATATTCGTTAAAAATGCTTTCTCAAAAGAAATATGTAGGACTGCCTTCTCTGCTTGTGTACTACAGTAAGCTGAAAAACCTATTCCATGGCTATGTTTAAGGAACCGTAAAAAATACAAGACTATCTGCAAAGGCGAGGTACCCTTGCCTGATCCCGATTTGAACTTCTTAATTATTCAATTCTTTGCGCCACTCCCGAATGATCTTTTCAAGGACACAGTTGAAGAGTAAAGATGATAGTCCACCTCCTTGCCTAATTTCTGTCTTGGTTTCAAAGGTGTCTGAAATATCTTCCCTGAACTTTATTTTCGAAGTGGTGTTGACAGTCTTTGTTGGATGACTGTTCTGGTTTTATTGTCTAGGACAAATTCCTTTAGAATTTCGATCAGGGTGGTACGATCTATCGAGTGATATGCCTTTTTGAAGTCAATGAATCTCACCACAAATTCTTTAGTCCTGAGTTTCATATATGAAAGTATGGATTTGAATTTCAAGATTTGTTCGATGCAAAACGGCCCTTTGCTGAAACCTCCTTGATATTCACCGATTTATGGGTTTAGATGTTGTTCTGCCCTCATATCAAGGGCTTTTGGCAGAATCTTATATGTTACCAGTAGGAGAGAGACACCACGGTAGTTAATCGTGTCTGTTTTATCGCCTTCTTATGAAGAGGATGAATCAAACCTGAAGTCCAGCCATTGGAATGTACATCTGTTTCCCAAATCTCGCTTATAATTTCCGTACGTTTATCCAGACCTTTGTCGTCTGCATATTTCCAAAGTTCAGCAATTATAGTCCTCGCCTGGAGCCTTTTTGTCATTAAGAGACTGAATAATATGTTTGAGTTCTTCTTTCGTTGGTGGTGATGAATCGGAATGAATCTGCACGTCGTCTTCGAAAGGAAGAATGGAATTTGGAGCTTCACAGTTCAAAAGAGTTGCAAAATACTAATAATATTAATATTAATAATAATAATAATAATAATAATAATAATAATAATAATAATAATCAGGCTCCATGGCTAAATGGTTAGCGTGCTAGCCTTTAGTCACAGGGGTCCCGGGTTCGATTCCCGGTAGGGTTGGGAATTTTTCTTGTTAGTTGCTTTACGTCGCACCGACACGGAGAGGTCTTATGGCGACGATGGGACAGAAAAGGACTAGGAGTGGGAAGGAAGCGGCCGTGGCCTTAATTAAGGTACAGCCCCAGCATTTGCCTGGTGTGAAAATGGGAAACCACGGAAAACCATTTTCAGGGCTGCCGACAGTGGGATTCGAACCTACTGTCTCCCGAATACTGGATACTGGCCGCACTTAAGCGATTGGGAATTTTAACCAACATTGGTTTAAATTCACTGGCACGGGGGATGGGTGTATGTGTCGTCTTCATCCTCATCACGACGCAGGTCGCCTACGGGACGGGAATCAAATCAAAAGACCTGCATCTGGCGAGCCGAACATGTCCTCGGACACTCCCGGCACTAAAAGCCATACGCCATTTCATTTTCAATAATAATAATAATAATAATAATAATAATAATAATAATAATAATAATAATAATAATAATAATAATAATAATAATAATAAAGTATAGGCCTACTAGTCCGTGGCCTGCAAACTGCCCTTTCTGTTCTGCAAGAAAGTTTGAGCGGCGCTGCTACAGACGATCCTGGCTGCCGGTTTGAAACGCGTCAGCGTAACATAATTATTACACGACCTAACATCTCCTAAATAATATGTCATTTATTGGTCGTGAAAGTCTACGTTTTAAACATTTTGAAGTTGTGAAAATCGATTTTACCTTCACTCTAAATGTAAAGTAATCAGACCACCCATGTCTCGAATCTAGTGTTATGGAATCCTTCCTGGACATTGCATTTAGCTACCCCTGTCTTGATGGGGTATTGGCAGTGTCTTGGGATATTTCGCCACCCTTCACATAGCGCGTGCTTGCCCCTAGCGAGTCTTTCCCACTTCACGTCGTAAAGCCGACCCGGGGACAAATCCCGCAGAATATGATAACACCGTAAGCCGGCCTAGGTCTCGACACAGGGGACTTCACAAGTTCCCACTGCTGTGGTGCATTAGGCCGAGGAGGATCGATGGTAAGCAGACGAATAACATACGACCCGTCGGCGAAAAATGGAAAGTAAACAAAATTCTAAGCCAGAGGGGATATTGAATGGTTAATAGATTTCATGAGATATGGACGTAATATCACTTTGAGGTATTTGTGGTTGTCGTAAAACATAGCTTTTTCTTTAGAAAAGATTTTAAGACTTTGAAATCCTAGACACAGGGTCATGTGTTATTTGTACGCGGAAATATACAGACCTGAACCGCAGTTACGATATTGTTAATTTTATATTTTACTAGCATATACTCGCGTCCGGCCCTGCGGTGTAGGGGGCAATGCTTCCGCCTGTCACCAACCTGATAAATCAGCTGTTGCTGAACATGCCTTAACACCTGATCATGATGTCTTGTTCCAAGAAGTGGATGTTCTTGCCAGTATAAAGCAATATCGCCCAAGAATTATCAGGGAGGCGGTTGAAATACGTAGCCCTGAAGATGGTTTTCGGTGGTTTCCCATTTTCACACCAGGCAAATGCTGGGGCTGTACCTTAATTAAGGCCACGGCCGCTTCCTTCCCATTCCTGGGCCTTTCCTATCCCATCGTCGCCATAAGACATATCTGTGTCAGTGCGACGTAAAGCAAATAACAAAAAAAAAAAATTATCAGAACCATTAGAGAATGTAGCTTTACTGTTGCCATTCGTTGTCTCTATCATGGGGCTAAAATGGCTCTTACTTCTTAGGGCACCATTTTGAGTTCCTTGTGGCTTTCTCCTAGCAACCTTTGATGCGTCGTTTCATTTTTCTGTTGTCTCCTGATGAAGAAAGGCAAGCTTCATTTCGAAGCGCGAAGAGTGTTTTTATAATTAATTACACGTCATAAGCCCAAAAATATACTTCATGAATAATCATCTGTACATGTACAATATTTCTCTTCTGTTATATACAAACGTAAGACGAACGTACAGATTATTTTCCATTGTACCTCTTCAATTTGTGCATAATTCTTTTTAACCTTAAGTTATGACTAGAGTCCGGATTTTGATGCATTAATAGGTTAGAATGCAAACTTACTGAAGCGAGTAGCAAGTACAGTCTACCTTCACAACGATTATGCTATGGGGATTGCATAAAGATTAGGAGTACAGCCAATCAGAATCCCTATAATTTATGTTACTCTTGTTACATTATGGAAGAGCGGGTGGCCGACACTTCCTACTCACCAAATTAGTTTGCAATCTAACCTGTTACTGCATAAAAATCCGGACTTTAGTTATGAAAATACAACATTGTTTCTAAAATATGAACTTAGTTGTACACTTCCATATGCAATTGGTTCAACCCTCGAAACAATTTTCCTCTCTCCTGACAAATTACTGGTTTGTTTGTTACATCCTTATTACGGGGAGGTCTTCAATTATCAATAATTCTATCATTTATAATTTTGTAGAGAAATTCCATGCCGTCATTCTGCCCTCGGATCTCTGCGCCGCTCAGCTTGAAATTTAATTTAAGGTAATCATCGTATGGTGTCATTACCAAATATTAAGGAAAGTTTTAAACGAAAAAAATGGCTGTCGAGAATTAGTTTCATTCTTATTCATGTCCACAATTGAAGTCACGACAGCAAATACTGTACTATTTCACATCCCAAGATCTAGAAGAGTTCATCATTTTAATTCACAATTAGTTGAAGTATTAAAATTGGTGCTCAAGTTGATTTATTCGCCAGCACTACCTTATTCAATAAGCAAATAAAAGCAATTTTACTATATCTTAAGCATTATTCGATTCCTTTTTTGCTGGAATGCTGGGTAGTCGTGTTGAAAACATTTCGTAGAAGACAAAGTAGGGGAAGTGTTTCAAATGGAGAGTCTTGGATAGCTCTATCAAACTAGAAAGTCTATTTAAAAAAAATCACTTCTGGCCTAAATGCAGTCCCGGAAATACAGCATAAAATCACTTGTTTCTTCGCCCGTATGTTTATTGAAATCCTAGCCAAATTACCTTCTTTACATAATTCTTTCTGTAATGTATTCCTTGGTTCAATGCACTAAGGCATTTTTAGATTTTTTTGAAAAATGTCCAAACCGAATGTGGTTATAAGGGATTAAGTGAAACTCTGCATTGACTCACATTAGCGCTTGTAGTGGTGCTTAAATAAACAATGCAACATGTGATCGTGCATTGTCCTGTTCAAATATGGCGTCTGGGGTGTCACGCAGAAAGGGTATGGCTACGGGTCGCAGGATGTCATTCGCGTAGGTCAAACTGGTCACAGTGCCCTGGACAGGCACGAACTGTGATTTGTGGTTGTACTCAATAGCACTCCTCACCATTTGTCCTTGAGTTGGCGCTGCATGTCTTAGGCGAATGCAGTCCATGTTATGCCTCTCCCCCTGTCTGCGGCGAACCAAAATGCGGCCATCATTTTCAAACAAACACAACCTGGATTCGCCCGAAAGCAGTATCTGCTGCCATTTCTGTCCCCAGTGATATCGTTCCATACATCATTGCATTCTAGCATGATTATACACAGTAGTCAAAGGGAGGCGGAGAAGTGGACGACGCAAAGGTAACCCAGTCCGTAATAAACGGCGACGGACTGTCATTCCTTATAGTGTACAATGCGTTACACCGTTCCACTGTTGCGCCAGAGCCGAGGAGAACGCAGATCTGTCCTGCAATGCCATTCGGATGAGGTATCGATCTTCTCGGAGGGTGGTCTAGGTGGTGCGTCCAGAACCATCTCTTCGTATTCTACGGCCTTCTGTGAACCATTCTGTACACACCTGTTGCACTGCCGACACACTTCATCCCACACGAGCATTAGTTTCCCGGGTGGATGCATCACGTTCTCTCATGCCAATAATGCGCCCTCTTTAAAGCTCACTCATTTGACGGTGCGGTTCTTGCATATGTCTGCGAGGCAGCCTGCACGTCTGCTGAAGTCACACTGATCCATTACCTTCGGTTTACAGCGACAACGAGAGCAGCAGGCACATTTTACCAGTCGGTGGTGGTGCGCCGAGATATCGATGTGGACCTTGAACCTGAGGGCCTTCATGGTTCAAATGCTAATCATTTCTTCAGATTATACTAATGCACATATCATTTGAATATGAACTTTCTATCTCTAGTCTTTCAAGGAGTTCTGGTTTTCATGAACATTGAGTGTAATTTTTATGTATGGATGCATGCAGTATATACCTGTAAAATTCACCACCCCAATTCCTACCGTTCCGGTTTGAATTACTATAACGGCGGAGACGATTCGTCGTGTTGACCACACGACAACAGCAAAAGAAGTCCTGGAAGAAGACGAATATCTTGGCTTGACAATCTTAGAGGCTGGTGCAATATGTCATAAGCTGAACAGTTCCGCGCTGCCACAAACAAGAAGAAAAATAGCCATCATAATCGCCAACATTCGAAACGGATAGGCATCGAGAGAAGAAGAAGAAAACAACACGATACCTCGTAATCTGCAGGCCTTCGAGCCGAGCAGCGTTCACGTTGTGGGCGATGGTCCTTCGGGACTGTCGCACCATGGGATTTAGTTTGGTTTTTGAATTGCTAAGTGCTAGGTGTTGTAAATGTATGGAACGAGGAATATTCAGTGTGCCAGGAAATGAGCAACAATTCTACCATTAGTAATTTTGTAGATAAATTCCATTATTTTCGACAGTGTTAACAGTAAGTACTCATCTCGATCCAATTCCAACGTCAATACACATTTACAACGTTCATGGTAACTGTTTACATCTAACGAGTGATTGGAGGATTTGTTATCAGTAGAAAATGGAGAAATACGAGTACGACGAAGATGCATGCATTGAGTTTCTCAATATTTATTTATACTGAAAAACTCAATGAATTTACTGACATTCCGGACTTCCACATCGACATAGTTCGACTATATCGAACAGAAGTAACTTTTTTTTTTCTATTTGCTTTACGTCGCACTGACACGGATAGGTCTTATGGCGACGATGGGATAGGGAAGGCCTAGGAGTTGGAAGGAAGCGGCCGTGGCCTTAATTATGGTACAGCCCCGGCATTTTCCTGGTGTGAAAATGGGAAACCACGGAAAACCATCTTCATGGCTGCCGACAGTGGGACTTGAACCCACTATCTCCCGATTACTGGATACTGGCCGCACTTAAGCGACTGCAGCTATCGAGCTCGATAAAATATACTGCGTTTAACGCCTTTCATGACAACATACTTGTGTGAGTGTACCTTTTCTGTTCTCACACAAATAGAAAAGAAGTACAGAAATAGAGCTAATGTAGAGGCTGATCTTCGCTTGTAAAACGCTTGGTCCTTGGAAAACAGCACCTTCCGTCTCATTGATCCAGCAAACGCAACAAGTGATTTTTTTCAAGTAAGTTTCCAGACGTTCGCCTCTGTGGTGTAGTGTGATTAGCTGCCATCCCCCGAGGCCAGGGTTCGATTCCCGGCTCTACCACGAAATTTCAAAAGTGGTAGCGGGGCTGGAACGGGGTTCACTCAGCCTCGGGAGGTCAACTGAGTAGAGTGGGGGGGGGGGGGGGTCGATTCTCTCCTCAGCCATCCTGGCAGTGGTTTTCCGTGGTTTCCCACTTCTTCTCCAGGCAAATGCCGGGATGGTACCTAACTTAAGGCCACGGCCGCTTCCTTCCATCTCCCTTGGCTACCCTTCCAGGCTTCCCACCCCTTCAAATTGCGTCTGAAGGCCTTAACGAGTAGTTACAGAAATGTTGAAATAAAACATTTCTATATAATATTAATATATTATTATTAAGAAACAGAGCGAAACAAATAGTTGTTGAATCCAAAAATAAGTCATCGGAAGATTTTGGTAATAACCTGGAAAGGCTAGGTCAAGCAGCAGAGAAACCTTTCTGGACAGTAATAAAGAATCTTAGGAAGGGAGGGTAAAAGTAAATGAACAGTGTTTTGAGTAAATCAGGTGAACTCATAATAGATCCCAGGGAATCACTGGAGAGGTGGAGGGAATATTTTGAACATCTTCTCAATGTAAAAGGAAATCATCATGGTGGTGTTGCAAACAGCCAAGCTCATGGGGAGGAGGAAAATGATGATGGTGAAATTATGCTTGAGGAAGTGGAAAGGATCGTAAGAAAACTCCATTGACATAAGGCAGCAGGAATATATGAAATTAGACCTGAAATTGTGAAGTATAGGGGGAAGGCAGGGATGAAATGGCTTCATAGAGTAGTAAAATTAGCGTGGAATGTTGGTAAGGTATCTTCAGATTGGACAAAAGCAGTAATTGCACCTATCTATAAGCAAGGGAACAGGAAGAATTGCAATAACCATCGAGGTATCTCACTGATTAGTATACCAGGCAAAGTATTCTCTAGCATCTTGGAAGGGAGGGTGCGATCAGTCGTTGAGAGGAAGTTGGATGAAAACCAGTGTGGTTTCAGACCACAGAGAGGCTGCCAGGATCAGATTTTCAGTATGCGCCAGGTAATTGAAAAATGCTACGAGAGGAATAGGCAGTTGTGTTATGTTTCGTAGATCTAGAGAAAGCATACAACAGGGTACCGAGGGAAAAGATGTTCACTATACTGGTGGACTATGGAATTGAATGTAGATTATTAAAATCAATCAAAGGCATTTATGTTGACAATTGGGCTTCAGTGAGAATTGATGGTAGAATGAGTTCTTGGTTCAGGGCACTTACAGGGGTTAGACAAGGCAGTAATATTTCACCTTTGCTGTTCGTAATTTACATGGATCATCTGCTGAAAGGTGTAAAGTGACAGGGAGTGATTCATTTAGGTGGAAATGTAGTAAGCAGTTTGGCCTATGCTGACGACTTGGTCTTAATGGCAGACTGTGCCGAAAGCCTGCAGTCTAATATCTTGGAACTTGAAAATAGGTGCAATGAGTATGGTATGAAAATTAGCCTCTCGAAGACTAAATTGATGTCATCAGATAAGAAATTCAACAGAATTGAATGTCATATCGGTGATACAAAGCTAGAACAGGTCGATAATTTCAAGTATTTAGGTTGTGTATTCTCCCAGGATGGTAATATAGTAAGTGAGATTGAATCAAGGTGTAGTAAAGCTAATTCAGTGAGCTCGCAGTTGCGATCAACAGTATTCTGTAAGAAGGAAGTCAGCTTCCAGACGAAACTATCTTTACATCGGTCTGTTTTCAGACCAACATTGCTTTACAGGAGTGAAAGCTGGGTGGACTCAGGATATCTTATTCATAAGTTAGAAGTAACAGACATGAAAGTAGCAAGATGATTGCTGGTACAAACAGGTGGGAACAATGGCAGGAGGGTAATCGGAATGAGGAGATAAAGGCTAATTTAGGAATGAACTCGATGGATGAAGCTGTACGCATAAACCGGCTTCGGTGGTGGGGTCATGTGAGACGAATGGAGGAGGATAGGTTACCTAGGAGAATAATGGACTCTGCTATGGGGGGTAAGAGAAGTAGAGGTAGACCAAGACGACGATGGTTAGACTCCGTTTCTAACGATTTAAAGATAAGAAGTATGGAACTAAATGAGGCCACAACACTAGTTGCAAATCGAGGATTGTGGCAACGTTTAGTAAATTCTCAGAGGCTTGCAGACTGAACGCTGAAAGTCATAACAGTCTATAATGATAATGTGTGTATGTATGTATATTATTATTATTATTATTATTATTATTATTATTATTATTATTATTATTATTATTATTATTATTATTTCCAGGATAATAATATGCCATCTTCTTTTTAAATGGTCAGGTGTAATGTTCCAATATGCACAAACTGTTTTCATGGCACCTCGATTAGAAATATTTCCTACCGAGCTCGATAGCTGCAGTCGTTTAAGTGCGGCCAGTATCCAGTAATCGGGAGATAGTGGGTTCGAAGCCCACTGCCGGCAGCCCTGAAGATGGTTTTCCGTGGTTTCCCATTTTCACACCAGGCAAATGCTGGGGCTGTATATTAATTAAGGCCACGGCCAATTCCTTCTCATTCCTAGGCCTTTCCTATCCCATCGCCGCCATAAGACATATCTGTGTCGGTGCGACGTAAAGCAAATAGCACAAAAAAAAGGAAATATTTCCCTTTTATTTTGCATTATTTAAATTTTTCCATTGCTTGCTTTTTAAATTTTAAGACCATTTTCTTTAATTTTGGAAATCTTTCGGTTATATTTTGGAGTTTATTTTTTCTTTAGGTAATTTTGTCCATTTTGTCATGTTACTATATTATTTTATGAAATTACGTCCGAAAGCCTTAACTAGTAGTTATAGAAATATTGAGGTAAAACATTTCAATATAACATTAAGTAGTCTTATTCTTGTCCTTTGGAGTCTGTTTCTGAATCATATTTATATTTTAAATTTTGTAGAAATTAATTTCTCAAATAGTTCCTTAAAATGTTTTAAATGTTTGAGTAGACTTCAGTTTTACCAATCATCTTTTATTACTTCGAGTTCTTTTCAAACTGATTCTTTTTCAACCAATATTCATTGTGTTGTGTATTCTTTGTCTTCGAGCAGCCTCCAAATAATAGGCCTATATTACAGTAAGTAAGTTTGTGACTAACCTATTATTTTCTGAAGAATGTTTAATCATTCATCTTGTTTACATCATTTTTTACATTTTCTAATGAATTTTCGTAATTTTTAGGTCATTTAAAAAGTCATTTTTAACATTTTACGTGCATTTTTAAGATTATTAACGTCATCAATACTTTGTATTCGGGCCTTAATAATAATTATTATTATATCCGCCACCGAGGAAATTTGATTTATAGGCCACTGACGCTGTTATACATTTGGAATGAAACAACTGAGAGGAAGCCACATTTAAACTACCTAGGACGCTCACTAACAAGTTCAAAACTAAAATAGGCATACGAATAAAATTAAGTCAGATTCGAATCTCAAATTACAGAAGTTACTGGCTTCGTTAGTGAATTGACTGCAGGCTGTTTTTTCTTGTTTTTTTTCTCTTTTAAATGGCGATGTATCGTAGAATGTTGAGCACCCCAGGGATAGAGCACGGCACCATCATGGAGGTAGACTGCTCCTTCGAGCAAAGAAATCATACGAAGTCTTAACTTTCTTAAATCGCAGGAAGCCGGCCTGTTTCTGTCACATCCACCTCTGGGTAAGAGGGGACTAAAAGGGATCCCAGGGGCTCTCAACTTGGTAGCGTGGGTTGGCGACAACTGGGCCCGTAGCTAGTCCTGTCATTGCTTCCTGGCTCCTCACTTTCATCTATCCTATCCGACCTTCCTTGGTCAACTCTTGTCCTTTACCAACCCCGACGCTGTTAGAGCATTCGAGGGTTAGGGTGTCTTTCACCTTCACGGCCCTTGTCTTTCTTTGGCCGATACCTTCATTTTTTGAAGTCTCGGATCCCTTCCATTTTTTCTGACTAATTAATATTTTAGTATTATGTAGAAGATGGTTTCCTAGTTATACTTCCTCTTAAAACAATAATCACCACTATCACCACCTCTTTCTGTCACATATTCCGAAACGACAAATACAGCCCGATACACAGATCGTAGAAGATAGAAGGGAAATATGGATGTGGGCGGAGAAGATTAACCTGCGCGCAGAACAGGAGTTCTACAACCGCAACCCTCATAATGGGAAGTGAAAGATAGGAATGCTCTAGGATGGTCGCCAAGTTTCGGAGGAAAAAGCATCTGGAAAGGAAGCTGGAGAGATGGTGGTGGTGATTATTATTCTGTTCTGCTTCGTTTAGGCCGGCTGTGGACCACGTTATTTCAACCGTTTTCATCCTCGAGCTTTAATTATTTCCCAGTATTCCCGCATTCTCTTTCTATGAGCCTCATTTCTATGATCAGTCCATTTTTGCCTGTTTTCAACTTCAGCATTATTATTATTATTATTATTATTATTATTATTATTATTATTATTATTATTATTATTATTGTTTCGTCTCGGCCAAATAAGGACCGCGTCATTTCAACTGATTCCTTTCAGCTTTAATGTTGGTCCAGTATTCCTTCATTCGTATACTGTGTTGCTCCATTCGCTCTTTGCTCTTTCGTCCATGCCTTTCCAGTTTTCATCTTCGGCTTTGGTTGGAAACTCTGATTTTCTTGGAGTTTTTTTCTTAAGTGGGACACGCTCCTGGATATCTTCAAATGAGATCCCCGATCTCCTGCAGATCTTTCTGTACCTCACTGAACCATGCCCCCTTTGCCTTTTTCTCTTGGAGGAAAGTGAAAATGCGGTTGGTTGGTTAACCGTGTTGACTTCATTCGGGCCATGTGTCCATAAAATGCAATCCTCCCTTTTCGCATCACATCGGTTATTTTCTCCACATGCAACCGCAAATCCCGGTTGTGCCTTCTTCTAAACTTGCCGTTCTCTTTGAATGGACCTAAGATTTTCCTCAAAATATTGCTTTCCTTGGCCTAATTTTTCCATCATGCCTTTTTTGTTCATGATGAGACATTCCGCTGCATATACGAGTAGAGCCTGTGGCCGGATGACAGAGCAATAGTGTGATTTTTGCATTCAGTGATATAGATCTTTTGTTATAGGCATTTTTAGTCAGATGGTAAGCCATTTCCATTTTATACATGCGTGAAGCAAAGGCTTCTTTTTCGGACATGTTAGGTTCTATCCATTCACCAAGACACTTAAATTTTTCAACTCGCTTGACTAATGCCCGACAAAGGAGCGTGATTGAACTTATTTAGCTGATGTCGTTGTCTTTTCCTTCCCCAAAAATCTCTTCATCTTCTCGCCGTGGCTTTCCTTGCTATCATCTGACCAGGATTCTTCCTTTTATTTTTTGTGATAGCGCTTTGGACGGTCTGCAAGGTGGTGATTCTCGACTAATTTTTTGAACATAGATCTGTCTAATACAATGTCATCTGTAATGCCTATTTTCTGAAGATGTGTTCCAACTTCAAGCGGCCAAATGTTTTTTTTTTATTGATAGAGCAAGGTTCAAATTCTTTTGGCTAGTCTCTGATTACTCATTCTGAGAATATGTCCGTATATTTTCAAACGTCTCTGGGAATATTGATATAAGTCATGACATTTCCTTGTCATCCAAATTCCCTCTGTAGAGTCTGGAGAAAAATACTTTTGCTTAGGATTTTTCTTTATTGCTTCTCTATATCTTTAATCAATGATCTACTTGATTACAGTGTTGCAATGCCTTAATTTTGTATTTTGGTATATGGATTGTTTATTATGTGTTTCAAGTGAGTCTGTACCCTCTTTGTAGTTTATAGATCCTTCCTTTGCTTGTTTCACGATTCAGTCCCTCTTCATTATTTTTTTTTTGATTCGTTGTGCCCAACTGTGGAACGCGTTTGAACTTATTTTGCACAATGTTTCTTTTTCTTTTCTTCCCAATATCTCTTCATTTTTTTCACTGTGTTCCTTTCTGCGTGTTTCTGTCCAGCCTGTGTTTTTTCTTGTTGGTTTCTCTGCAAATTTATGTTTGTTTCCTAAGCTTCTAAATTTCATTCTATCTTGAATGATTTCGTCCTCAATACCCATTTCTTGTAGATCTTCATGAATTTCTGCTAACCAATTGTTGCGGATTTTCAGGGTTAGAGCCAGATTTAGAATTTTCTTTGTCAGCCTGTTGTTATCCATTCTGTGTAGGTGTCCGTAGAATTTTAGTCGTCTCTCTCTGATAGTATCTGTGATTTGTCTGTGAATTGAAATATTTCGTGTGGTTTCTCTTTTTTATCCAAATTACATTTTCGAACTTTGGTCGTAGGATTTTTCTGAGAATTTTCCTCTCTTGTTTCTGAATGCTTTTCATTTGTGACCTGCCGCCAGTGATCAGTGTTTCAGATACATCAAGTTCCTCTGGTTTGATGACTGTATTGTAGTGTCGTAATTTTGCATTTTTTGATATACATCATTTGTTGTATCTGTTCCATGTGATTTTGTAAGCCCTTTGCAGTTTAGCAGTTCTTTCTTTGTTAGCTTCCTGATTTAACCCTGCTGGCTGAATAATTTCACCTAGGTACTTGAATTTGTCTACTTGGGAAATTATTCCACAATTGGTGATTAATGGTTGTGTCGAATCTTGATTTAGTTCCTTCCATAAACTGCGTCTTTTCAAATGAAATTTGAAGTCCGGTTTTTGCGGCTATTTCATTCAATTTTTCTATGGATTGGATTGCTTCTTGTCTGTTGTTCGAAAGGATCGCAAGGTCATTTTTATTATTACATTTTTATTATTATTATTATTATTATTATTATTATTATTATTATTATTATTATTATTATTATTACTATTATTATTATTATTCATTTAAGTGGTACAACTGTGGCGTTTACTAGCACTGAGACTTCATTTAGGAGGCGGGGTTGTGTGTTATAAACCTCCATCCGCTTCAAGTTCGCACCAGAACCTGATTGTTCTCTTCTCTTTGTCGCGTCGTACTTTAATTATATGGAAATGTAACTGGCTGTGTGATGTAAGACGGGCCCGGTTTGCCTTGAGGACCCGCACAAGATAAACCTTGCTACACAGAGTGTCACTTCCCAAAACCTAGCCAATGAGAGCATGTTCCTAACTTCTTCTTTCCTTCTAATTAATCCCCCTTTTGGTGGAGGCGGTAGAACAACACTCACGGTATCTACTGCTTGTTTTAAGAGGCGGAGAGGGGCTCATGGGCTAAACTTGCGAGAGTGGGTTGGCGACTACAGGGCTTTATAGTGAGGCCGGGCTGGCGCGACGTAAATGCAGGCAGCTTACGTAGCAAGCCTATGTCACAGTGAAGTGAGAGGGCGAACACACTTTGCAAGGAAGTGGAGCCGTGACGTCCGATTGTGCCTACGAAGCTCTCCACTACTCAGCGAAATGTTCATTAGGGTACAGTATTCTTTTAACACGCTATAATCACAAGAAAACCGACCTTTTCAACATATTCCGGTTTGATTTATACGGCGCTTGATATAAACGGTCAGTTTTATTTTCTTATATTTATACATTGAATGAAAACTGACACGTTATAATTTTTATGTTACAACTTACGAAGAAACAGGGTTCAAGCGTACAAGCTACAATTCCTTGGATGGGAATGATAGTATTTACATCCATTTAAAAACATAAAATTCCAGTTATTCATTCCGCTAAACATATTTACATAGTTTAACAAGTTTACTGTTTGATTTTGCACAGTGTTATGTAACTTTCCCTGTTCACTGAATTTCTGAAAATAGTATTTAAAACTTATCAGACGCGCGATAATAACGGCGTGTAGTTTCATCACGAATGATGACATAGATATTTACTATCCAAGATTAAAGTGCAACTATGTAAATGCATCTGCTAAGTAGATGTAGACTACAGTATATCTCCCAAAAAAGAAAATAACCTAACTGATGTTATTCCCGGTTGATTGGATTTTTGGCGAGTTTATCAGGTAATTTAAACCCAAGCAACCACAAGCAACAGCTTATCCAACTTAACTCCGTATTGTATGAGAAAGGTTTCTAATGAGCTTCTTAAAATATAATAGTTAAAATTGTAAATCATTACGTATTGTGAAACTATCTGAAGTTGTAGGCCTAACTCTTGATTGTATCCGGTCAAAATACATAAGCTGTAATTAACATAACTTACTTTTCATCACGTAAATTGAAAATGACGTGGATTTCTGCCCTCTATCTTTCATTATTTTCTGCTTAAATTTCAAAATCGCACACCGTCGCAGTGATCGAGAGTGACTGGAAGAACTTTGCCCAAACTTCGCGGCGTGTGACGTAACCACAACGTCAGTGTGGCTGAACAGCATACCAACCCCGACAATATTATGTAGATTTGCGAGGCTTAGGCAGCCTTTCATTTTCACACCCTCCGTGGCCCTTGTCTTGCTTTGGCCGACACCTTCATTTTTTGAAGTGTCGTATCCCTTAAAATATGAAGGCTCTCACGGCCGGTGTCAATATAATAAAAATTTTCCGGGCTATTATGCCGTGGTCCACTCCTCGCGCTTCTCCCAGACGTTTCGACTACGCGGCGGTAGTCATCTTCTGTGGCGTCGTGTAGATACGCTCTCCTGTATCCGCTCGGAAGATTTTTATTATATGTCGGATCCCTTTCTTTTTTTCTCTCTGATTACTGTTAGTGGAGAATGTTTGCCCAGTTGTATTTCCCTTTAAAACAATAATCATCATCACCACCAAACACCTAATTACTGACTATCTTCTAAACGATAAGGCGGGCCAGTTAACGGCTAAGTATCTCCATGGTTACTTAGAATTAGAAATTTTAATTCAGCGTAACTCCTGATCATCAATCATTCTTTCATTCAGAATGATGCGATTATGAAGTTCTAATATTCTCAAAATTGTTTTGTACTCTGAAACTTGTTTAATTGGAAGGTTGGCCAGCTTCGTGGATACTAACTAGCGTTCTGGTCTTTAGTTCAAAGAGTCCCGCGTTCGATTTCCGGCTGGGCCAGGGGTTACTGTCATTGGTTAAATCCTCTGGCTGGGGTTCCTGTGCCATATTAAACATTAGACAACCGGGCGAGTTGGCCGTGCTGTTAGGAGCGCGCTGCTGTGAGCTTGCATCCGGAAGATAGCGGGTTCGAACCCCACTGTTGGAAGCCCTGAAGATGGTTTTCCGTGGTTTCCCATTTTCACACCAGGCAAATGCTGGGGATGTACCTTAATTAAGGCCACGGTCGCTTCCTTCCCATTCCTAGGCCTTTACTATCCTATCGTCGCCATAAGACCTATCTGTGTCGGTGCGACGTAAAGCAAAAGAGCAAGAAAAAGAACATTAGAAATCACCTCAGGTAGGGCCCCACCTTTACAGACGTGCAGGTCAACTCCGAGGACTTCCACCAGGCATCTCTTGAGGCTGCAAGCCATTAAATTTTTAAAATTTGGAACATTTCTATTCGAATTCGTGAATTATTCGAACGTTTCTCACAGTTCTTTCACATCTCTATTACGCCGCAAGTGTTAAATTCGTGCTTAATTATAATATTATATTGTTCAATTCAAAGTAATAATGCCATATTAGAACGCTCACATTTTTAAAATTTAAGGATGACTGGACGCTGCCTGGGTGAATGATAAAATTAGAGTAGAATCATCATGCTTGCGCTGGAAAAGAAATGTAGTTATTGCAGATCGGAAGATGGTTTTCCGTGGTTTCCCATTTCCGCACCAAACAAGTGCTGGAGTTATACCTAGAGGCGTGATTTTTTGCATTAATTTAAGTTTGATTTCGCGAAAAGGAAACAATTTTCCGTGTTATTTCGTGAAATAAGACTGACCCAATCGCTTTAATTTCGCTTTAATCCTTTCCTAAATTTAATCATAGAAAGTTTAATTCGTGAGAGTTGTGAATTATGTATGCGAAAGGTAGATAAATAAAGAGAAGCAATATTAATAATCATTCATTATTCCTTATGTAATCATGATTAGAACTATAATATAGCCCTAACCAAGATTTTATAACAAATTACCCTTTCACTCTATATAGATAGATAGATAGATAGATAGATAGATAGATAGATAGATAGATAGATAGATAGATAGATAGATAGATAGATAGATAGATAGATAGATAGATAGATAGATAGATAGGGTTTATTTTAACTGGCAAAATTAGGGACACGTGTCCCTGTCTTACACTTAACCAGTGAAATACATAAATAACATACCATTAAGGGATTTTATAGAATATTCATACTGTACCATACCCAAGGGTAAATACCCTCTAGGACGATGCCTCCATTCCTGTATGAACATCCGACTAACTCAGGGTTGGGCAAAGAGTGGGTTGGTTGTCGGTTGGGTCAGGATAAAAGTCGAAGTTCTACACTAAAATATCAGTCAATGACAGGAAATGGAGGTATAACACGAACGAGAATCAATCAAAGAGGGTACGATGGATTTATTGATAAATATCCCCGATCATATTACGAGAAAACAATTGAAATCAAGGAATAATAATATGTCAAAATGAACTCAAAATATAGAAAATAAATGGAAGTTAAAACGTTACTTGAATGATAAGACAAAATTTGAAACCATAAATCAAGTTCAACAAAGAACACTTATATACATCAAAACTGAGCTGCTTCTTATAGTCCATTGTTTATATTGTATGGCAACACGTGTACGCAAACACTGACATGTGGTATTTCCGTATGGAGTTACACACTATCGCATCACAACGATACGGTTTCCAAAGTTAAGTTAAAACGAGAGTCGCCGAAATGCTGCCGTTAAATAAAAGTTACATTATAAAGAAAAGTTACGACGAAAAAGAAAAATAATTAAGACGCAATGGGACGCTATGTAAGTTATGCAAAATACTAGGGGCATATCCTATACTATATTTACAACAATTTAAATAATCAAACTCAACACATATATATACATCGGATATCGAGTAAAGTCTTAAATGCTACACAGATTCTAATGTGAATCCCGGTTCACTGCAAAAGATCTAGACAGAACTAGATAAACCACCAATACTTCAGCACTCGGGCTGTTCCCTTTAAAAACAACTAGACAAGGTATACAACCACAAATAACAATGTAAAACATCATCCTGTAAGGGAAAAACATAAATAACCCTTGATATCAAGAAGAAAGCAATGGGTAACATTGCCTCCTTCTGCTGCATTTGAGCGCTCAACAACGCGGTCATCCGTCATGTACTTCCGGGTAGATTACGAGCTGAAAAGAAATGTTGCACTCAACACTATGCTAAAGTTTGGATTCTGTTCCCCGAGGCTGTCACAAGGAAATATCGTCTCATTCGCGCCTACTAATAAACACAAGGCCAGTAATCAGCTTGCCATGAGATAACGTCTTTCGCCGGCTACACGGAAGCTCACGTATATTCATTCCTTCTTAGCATGCTTGTGCCATTTAGCAACATCAGACTCAATAGTCTGGAATTAATACTGTCCATTCTGATCACAATATACACTCAGAAGACACTTGGCAGGCACACACATCTGCACAATATTCTTTCTCTTGTCAGGCATACCATCAGCCTGCACCAATACATTATAATTCAGCATGCAATCTTTATCTCATATTTCTCATAAATCCCATTGGCCTTCCACATTATGAGACTCAGTTCGTGTCCTTTGCAGACCATCAGGCAAAACAGAGTCCAACTTAACTTCAAAGATCTTATTCTAACAACGACGTTCTGCAGCTCCTTCAGTCAGCTTCCGTAAAATCATGCGTCATGCAGAATAGCTATACCTGTCTCTCTGAATAACCGAAATAAAATGAAATAATACATATTTAACGTTGTATTAAGATGAACCTGTCAATCTAGCCTTCTAGCATATATATAAGCAAAACTCGGAATATCCTATACTAGGTAACATGCATAAATGAACAACAACTAATCCTATCAATCCCTCATTTTCCCAATCATCTAATCATAAAGCAAAATGAAAATAAAATAAACATACATTATTCTCGTATCCGAATCTATCATAGTAACAAAATTAAACAAACACATGCCGTCAGGCTTACTTTACATGAAATTAAAAATCCTATCTACACTGCCCTAGTACCTTAACACAATTTACATATCATGCCATAAATAACACATGCGTCTTAACTGAATTTCACATGACGACTCTCGGGATACCAGGATAGCAGCTTAAATCCCCGCTGATTGAGGGATTTACACCATGTTAATCACAGCATTAACATGTGGGAATGCACTGCCTTCTTCTGCATGCATAGCCATCATCTTGCTGGAAAATAATTCACTGGAACACAGAAGACTTTGGTTGACGATATCTTCGCTGCTCAATGCTACGAGCCGGAATACCCTTTCTCTTTACGAGATCAGCTAAACACACTGATACATTTATAATAAACACTTCACTTAAAGGGCGAAAATACAGTTTTAAGAGCAGCACACGGTTCGCCACTAAAGTTCCTCGCGAAACGCGCCCGTCGCGAAGTAGTGAAACAATAACACGTCTCCTCTACACTTGCTACACAGCGGTCACTAAACACCTTCTTTATATATTGAAAGTAAATTCTGCCAAAATATACTTTTCCATTAACTCAAGAACAGTAATATCTTCCAACTACATAATTTAAAATATTATTTAGAACCAGTTACTGTTACTGGAATAACACTACGTTAATCACATTCACCAATCAGAGTTTGTGCTTCCGCACTATCCAAGCATTTAACACAGGGTGACGCTCTCCAGAGCTTGGGTTACTGAAGAGGCTTCGGTGACGCCATTTCAATACTGGGTTTCCCGGGTGTCTGAACCAACCACCAATCAGAAAATTCGTCGTATATGATAACACAATATTAATTATGATATATTTACAAATCGCAGCTCAAACACTAGCAAATCTCTTCCACCAATTTTTATATTACATTTCCAAATATATCTGAATTCTGAAACTGTGGAAAACCGATGAACGACAGAAACTGACTTTAGCAACTGAGCACGTCGGTCATTCTGGAATTAAGGTTTGGCGCGGTTTAGCCTCGATGTTTGCCAAATCCTGAATTTCGCATTGTCTGAAATATCTTGCTTGGTCAGCATCTAATACACGTGTCGATCCTTGCCAACGCTTGGTTACGCCACCCTTTCTCACGGTCACACAGAAATATCAAGCAATATCCAGCGACTTACTGTCTTGCTCAACATCCGGTATCAACTATCTTAGGATACGATACTTTAACATATTAGACTGTAGTTTGTATGAATAAAATTTACATATTGGGTCAAATAATATTCTAATTATTATTCTGGGCCGGCAGGATACGGCTCAATACGAAGAGATACTTCTGTCAAAGTGAGAAATCCTTCTGTTTCCTTTTATACACGTGATATTGAAATACAATTTCAAGATCGTTATTTTCCACGAATTTCGCTGCAGCTTCACACATATGGCTTTAATTCGCTATAATTCGCAAAAACATAATAACTGATTGCTTAACCATATCATATGATGACGACGACGATGATGATGATGATGATGATGATGATGATGATGATGATGATGATGCTTGTTGTTTAGAGGGGTCTAACATCTAGGTCATCGGCCCCTAATGGTGCGAAATGAGACGAAATGCAATGACAATTTAAGAGTGCAAAATTCATCCACTGACCAGAATTCAAAACGTGATGATGAAGAATGAATGAATGAATGAATGAATGAATGAATGAATGAATGTTTTAAATTCTTATTCATTCAATCAGTGGATCCGACCCGCAATGCCTCACCTGACCAGGAACAATATTAGAGACCAAGGGACTGTTTCCAAAGCACAATCTGGAATCGGTGATGCTTGTTGTCTAAAGGAATTCAATATCCATGGCAACGGTCCTTCATAATGACACTTTTCTCTAGTAAAGGAGAACCATGTTATTTCGTAAGTTGCGCTACTAATCAAAGGTAGCGTAAACGCACGGTGTTCCAAACATTATGGTACTACTCACAAGTATTGTACGTCGTACAGATAACGCAGATCTCTGGTGTTTCTCACATACACTAATGTCGAATATCATAGGCAACGCAAACCCATAGTGTTCCTCACCTAGGTGTACTAATCACGGTCGCCGGTATTCCCGTGCTGTTCCGCGTATAGTGGGTATTAATCACAGGCAACGAAGACCTACAGTGTCGCTCATATTGTGTTACTAACCACAGGTAAAGCCCAGACCCGTGGTGTTTCTCACTTAATAGTACTAATCATGGGCAACGTAAGACCGTAGTGTTCCGCATTTAGTGCTACTAATCACAGGTACTGGAAACCCACAGTGAAACCCGCTCTACTGTTACGAATTACAAAACTATTGAGTACCTAACAGAGTGGTACTACTCACAAGTTGGTGTTCCCTGCTTGATGGTACTAATCACAAGTAGTTTCATGGTTCGGATGCAATCATTCCTTGGTCGCCCCTTTTAGTCTCCTCTTACGATAGGTAGGGGATACCGTGGGTGTATTCTTCATCTGCGTCCCCCAACCACAGGGGGTCCAAATCATATGATTCATTAAGATATTTCAAAGTCGCTTCAAAATATGTTTTGTCGCGTTTATCGTTAATGAGAATAAAATGCCTCTAGTTATACCTTAATTATTGCCACGGCTGCCACCTTCCCAATCCTGGCCCTTGCTATCCTTGTGTCACTGATAAACTTCCATGTGTCAGTGCGACGTTAAACAACTAGAAAGAAATTCTCAGTTTTACAGTAGAGTCTCGATTATCCGAGTTAATGTGGACTAAGACTGACTCGGATAAGAAAAGACTCGGATAAAACGGATGGTTGCTGACAAACGTTTTTTTTTTCCAACTAATTTGACCGACAGTCGAAATAGTGTTTACAGTCCTGAGAAATCAAGTCGTGAAACAGAAATCGGATAGCGGTTAATAACAAATAACTCGAGCCGCGCAATAATATTTTCATTGTGTTGCGTGTTCAGCCTGACACCGATTTGAAGAGAGGTGGTTAGACTCGAGCCGTGATACAACTGAATTGTTTGAAGCTGACGAAACCACGATCGTTATTTTTCTTTTCATTGGGATCGGACAACACGACACCTCGGTTAATCCAGACGTGGATAATCGAGGTTCTACTGTAATTGTTTCCTTTTTGTACCGAACTCGATAGCTTCAGTCGATTAAGTGCGGCCAGTATCCAGTATTCTGGAGATAGTGGGTTCGAACCCCACTGTCAGCAGCACTGAAGATGATTTCCCCATATTTCCAATTTTCATACCAGGCAAATGCTGGGACTGTACCTTGATTAAATGCTGGGACTGTACCTTAATTAAGGCCAAGACTGTCTCATTTTCCACTCCTAACTTTTTCCTCTCCCATCGTCGCCATAAGACCTATCTACGTCGGTGGGACGTAAAGCAACTGGTAAAAAATTGCACTTGTTTTATTATAATTCGGTAATATTTAGTAGCTTTAACACATTTAATTTTCAGTCTATTTGTTTCAATTCTTTACGTGTACCTACAGATGTGCATCACAATCACGAATTGTGATTTAATCAGAGTACTGTCGAGACCTAGTGTTTTTAGTGCACTACAACTTCTGATAAGGGCTAGAACAATTTTGTTCCTCTCATTGATCTGTCTCAGTCTTGTCCTTGGCTTTGACAATATGAAAGTGACTGAGGTATGAGCGATGCTAGTAATGCCATTCCTTATGCAGCCAGTCCCTCCTAATAATGGTGTGAAAATCTTACTCATACTGCCGTTTGGTGCATGTATTTCAGTGGGCTTGGCAGAGTGATATGTAATAGCAAGTTCTGGCTCAGTGAGGAAAGGAACGGGAAACCACCTCACTCCTCATTTCCCTAGTACACCTCTTCAGTGATAGCTCGGTCATCTATGACAGCTAACAGGATCCAACCAGCCTTTGGGCTGAGGACTGAACATATACACAAAACAGTGTATGTTTGTCGGAGCGAAACATATGTGATTTACAATTGTTCCATCCTGTTTAACGAATTCTCTGTAGAATATGCAGTAAATTGATTTTTTGTGTTAGTGGTGTGCCACATTCCGATTTAGGCACATCAAGTGGACTGCTTCGAAGTATTTGTAGGCAATCTCGTAGCTATGGACTTGAGTGGCAGTATTAAGAACTTTTATTCCCTGACGTTACAAGTCCCGGCCTAAAAAGCCAAGCAGGATTCGTCGTGCCGACCACACGACACCTAAATCTGCAAGGCTTTGGGCTGAGCAGCGATCGCTTGGTAGGCAATGGCCCTTTAGAGGATGTTGAGCCATGCGGTTTGGTTTTTCTTAATCTTGGTTGTTACAATCGCTCGTGATTCCTTTTTTTTGTTGTTGTTGTTGTTGAGAGCGAGTACTTGGGAGTACCAGGGAGAAACTATGCCCTTTTACCCGTCTGTTTCCGCGAACACCCGATGAGTCGGAAAATCTCCATTGTACTGAACTGGCTGGGGAGAAAACAGTCTGACATGGAGGTAGTGTATTGCTCCATGTCAGAGAAGAAACCCCCTCATTAACAATCTAATATTCATTAAATGGGGTCGGAGGAATTTGAGAAATTTGAAGAGAGACCCTTCCTTCGTAATAAACGGAATTTGGTGTTATTTAGTGAGAATTGATTGAATGTGGAAAAGGCCAAAACAGTTGAAACGATTACCAGTTAAGAAAGGTCGTAAGCTAACGAAGGGCCTCGATGCTTGAATCGAATGTGCCACGCACGGGAGTTAACTTACAAATAAACCCTTTCAACCGTAAATCTCCGATCTGATTGAGATTCAGTAGGAATGCTTTATACAGCCATATCGAAATGAGATGCCCAGCTGTATATTTAGTACCTGTTTTGGGGTATCCAAGTATGCTCATTTAAGCACCGCGTAGACAGGAGTGAGCGGTGGGAAGCAGGTAGAGGCGGGGCAGCCGGCCAGTTCATGTCGCACACTGAGAATAACACGGCCACAACTCAACAAAGGTAAATTTTACAGGAGAGAGATTTGAAAGTTTGCTTCTTGTATATAAAATCAGATTATTCATATATCAAAGTAACTATTTATTACAGTTACTTCGGTATATACACTTTTTACTTTGGTCTACATACGCTTTGATTTATGCAATTGTATGCGAGATAATCTGATTTATATTAATAAAATTTGTACTTGTGGCCTTATAATACCAGCAAGGTAGAAGATTTACTAACATTACTTCGAAATTGTAAAGGAAAGTATGAATACCAACTTGCATAATGATCACAAGCACACTTTATTCTGCAACATTTACTACACAATAACTTAACCAAAACCAATTTTATTATATTCAAAGTACAATAATTTTGTCAACATAATTCTACAGCTCCTCACATTGGTAATCAGCTTCCGTAAGGTCCGCTTGTTTGTCCTCTTCATTTAGATCATGAGCTTGTAGGCTATGAAAGAACTGGTGATGAACTCTAGGAATGACACCAGCTGAACACAAGTCGAGGAGGTCCTTAAGGGGGGAGACCTAGCCCAACGCGGGAAAAAACAGGCCAATATTCATTCGATTGTTAAATATGCTACAAACGTTGTTGAAAAATTCTGCACATATCCCAGTATTGGCATGCTTCCTAGCAATCAGAAGCAACTGCAATAATGTCAAACATTTTAAAATAAAATTTCCCGCCTTGTAAACAAAATATCACGGTTTCCTCCATAACTGTCTTACTGTTTCACGGATAATAACGATTTTTTCAGGGTTTCCTCCCATAGTGTTGTACTACAATCTGTACCTCATTCAGGTCAATGGCATTGATATTAGATTTTATATAAAATATTTATTTTTAGTATTTTCATGTGCTCGCAATAAAAACTCGAGAAAAATATCTAAATCACAATCTATGTTAGTGATTGAGGTTCATTTTGTAGGTGGGGGTTTGATATACACTTTAAAAAAGGAAAAGTACGAAAATTCTTATAAACTTGGAACTTATAAGGGAAACAGTGATATATTGTTAAAAAGGCGGGAAATTTAATTTACAATGTTATAATTAGAATTTTGACATTATTGCAGTTGCTTCTGATTGCTAGGAAGCATGCCAATACTGGGTTATTTGCAGAATTTTTCAACAACGTTTGTAGCATATTTAACAATCGAATGAATATTGGCTTGTTTCTTCCCGTGTTGAGCTAGGTCTCCCCCCTTAAGCTTGCTCAAAGATATTTTGGGTGGACATGAATTACTTGGACGTCCTCGCAGTTTTCCTCTTACGTGTATTGTTTGAAAGTCCTGGTCTTCGTAGTCTGTTTTGTAGAACAGAACGTTGGGTGAATCCTTTCTTGTTTCGATGATTTTGAGGGAATTCCAGTTCACTTTCTGGCCATCTTCGTTGACTGTGAAGTTCTTACCCATATTCTTCGCCAGTTGTTTAAAATCTTTAATGTACTCCGTCGCAAGCTCTCTTACAACGTAGAGCTTTCCTTCTTTCTTAGCTAACTGTATCAGAGGCACCCACTGCGTTGGTGTATGAATTGGACCTGATTTCAAACTCCTTGCTTTCTGCTTCTCGATTGTAGAATGCATACTATCTCCTTCGTTCTGTGTATGTCCAGATATCAAATATTTATGGGTAATTTGTGGAATACTAAGTGTCTGTACAGCAAAGAGGTACAAAGGTGCTATAAATTTATTCTTATTTTGTCCACCAGCATTATCTGAATAAAATACAACACGTTGATTCTGGCAATGTTCTTCTAGAAAAGTCAAAACACAAGTTCCAATTTCATTGACTCCACGGTTAGCTATGGATTCGTTCCAAAATAAACAGTACACTTCCTTCTTTCCGATATCATAAACAGTAAAATTATAACAATTCAACTTTCTCTTATAGTACAAAACTGAAATATCACCACATGGTGCTTGAAGGACTGCCTGTAAATCAAAGCATGATACAGTCAATGACCCTTCCTTAGCAAGAACACTATTTTTGGATTTCTCTTCTCTACTTACAAGTTTGTTTCTGCAATGATCTTCATACATTGCTCGTTTCTGTTCCTTTCCTTCATCACTGGCATTTTGTAACTTTCACAGAGCGCACACTGATCTTTTTTTCGCACGAAAAAGAAATATTGAATTCTGTATTGAAAATTTCCCTGTATAAACTGAGCTTCACTGAAGGAAGTCCGCTTTTGGTTTGATTTTACAGATACAGTCGGTACATCTCAGCAACTGTTAAGCTTCCATCTAGATACTCTTTACTTGTTTGAGCTCGAAGATAATGAGACTCTGTTCTGGGGAACGAGCGTATATGGTTTCTAACCTGTTCCTTCAACGCCTCATCAACTTTATGCTTTGTGTGTTTTCCGCGTTTCTCCTTCTCTAAAACTCCATGTTCGTCAACTTTATTCCAGCAGTTCCTTATGAAATTATCTCCTACATCAAGAGTTTTCATAAAAAACTGCTTACAGACCCTTATTTTATTTCCGTCTACAAGGAAGTAGTACGCAATATTACATTCCCTCTGGCTGCCTTCTTTTGAATATCTGTACCTTGGTTGCACTTTTTGGGAGTGACTGACCACAAAATTACGCTGCAGGCCATGGTCTCCTAATTGCCAGTACGATTTATTGATTTCTGTTTTTCTTTCCTCTGTAATTTTGGTGGGACATTGAAGACGGCACTTTTTCCCCACAAACACCTCTAACTGACTTCGCAACTATTTCTTTATTGGTTACAGTGAGGTATGTCTGACCTAAATTTACTCTTGATTTCTTTATGTTCGCTTTCCATAACTCTGGCTGACGTTTCCTTTTCTTGCTCTGCGATCTATCAGCTACTTCACTTTCTACTCGAAGTGTTGCATGTTCACTCTCGGTAGAATCCTCAGTTGTTTCTATTTCAGGCATATCATGCTTTTCAAAATGTACTAATTCTGAGATATCACTATCACAAACAAACATATAACACGCACGTCACAGCTAAAATAGTCCATGCCATTACTCCAACCCAGATCCAAAGTATTACAGATTGTGTTTAAATAGACTGAGGCAAACTAGAAACTCCCTAAATTATTTAGTATATTTTAAATGCATACAATGACAGAGCGATGACTCAACAGTTACTGTAACAGTATTGCAATGTATTGGAATACACTCTCTGTATTTCGTTTGCTTGTTATGACTTAATTTGAAAGAACTACCTCTAGCATGTTATTTATAATAATGTACCTCTGAGGCCACCGTGTTTGTTTTGCACAAAGCTCCACTCGTCCCTTCACAGTTAGTGCATGTTGCAAGTGGTAATCTGATACTCTGAGGGAGATGAGCTGCTTTCACAGGCACGAGATCAGTGTAAACATTTATCTACAAGTAACAAAACATAAAACTAACATTATTATATTTTACACAGATATTACTACCCAGGCGATTTATCCAATGGATATTAGATTTCTGAATTCAACTTGCCTGTAAATCATCACTGTTTCTATCTGGTTTTAAAATATCGAAGTCGCTTTGGCCCTTTGTATGTGCTACAGGAATACTTCGCATCTCATCAAGTTCAATTCCATGTTGGTGTTCAACAATCTATAACAAATTAATCAGCCTTAGGTACGCTCTCCGTTCCCTCATCATTTCATGAATATTTAAGAAATGTACGAGTATGAAAAACAGCAACAGGGTACAAAGTTACTGCTTCCAGTAGTACACTAAATATATTAAAATAAACGATCAACTTAAACCCATATACTTCCAGTTACAGCTATGATAAATCCCAGATATAATTTTAATCATATTTACAGGTGGCTGCTTACCTCTGAATCACAATTTGTGGCAGGATGGAGCACCATCATCATCATTTTCCTTATTCGGGATGATCCTGTATTGTTCATGTCCATTTTGATACATCCAAAACCACAGAATAAGGCAAAACTGATGAACACAACGCACAGAAGTTTCTCTACTATAGTCACTAAGGAATTCCCTCCAATTCAATGCCGCGGTGGGGAGGCTTGCGTGTCCCAATGATGCAGATAGCAACCATATCGGATGGGTATCTGTTGAGAGACCAGACTAACGAATGGTTCATCGAAAGGGGGGTAGCAGCCTTTCGGTAGTTGCAAGGGCGGCAGTCTAGATGATCGACTGATACGGCCTTGTAATAATACTCAACATAGCTTAGCTGTGTTGATACTGCTACACGGCTGAAAGCAACGGGAAACTACAGCCGTAACTACCTCCCGAGGACATGCAGCTCCCTCTGTATGAATGATGTACTGATGATGGCTTCCTCCCGGGTAAAATATTCCGGAGGTAAACCAGTACCCCATTCGGATCTCCGGGTGGGGACTACACGAGAGGGGGCGATCATCAGGAAGATGGATACTGACATTCTGCGAGTCGGAGCGTGGAATGTTAGAAGTTTGAATCGTTGTGGTAGGTTAGAGAATTTGAAAAGGGAGATGGATAGGCTAAAGTTAGATGTAGTTGGTATAAGTGAAGTACGTTGGCAGGAAGAACAGGATTTTTGGTCAGGCGACTACCGAATTATCAACACGAAATCAAACAGGGGAAATGCAGCAGTTGGTTTAATAATGAATAAGAAAATAGGGCAGCGGGTAAGCTACTACGACCAGCATAGTGAAAGAATTATTGTCGTCAAGATAGACACCAAACCAATGCCCACCACAATAGTGCAGGTCTATATGCCTACTAGTTCAGCAGATGATGAAGAAATTGAAAGAATATATGAGGATATAGAAGATTTAATACAATGTGTAAAAGGTGATGAGAATCTAATTGTGATGTGAGACTGGAATGCAGTGGTAGGCCAAGGAAGAGAAGGTAGTGCAGTAGGAGAATTTGGATTGGGACAAAGGAACGAAAGAGGAAGTCGGCTGGTTGAATTCTGCACTGATCATAATTTAGTCCTTGCCAATACTTGGTTCAAACACCATAAACTACGGCTGTATACGTGGACGAGACCTGGAGACACTGGAAGATATCAAATAGACTTCAGTATGATTAGGCAGAGATTCAGAAACCAGGTGTTGGATTGCAAAACTTTCCCAGGAGCAGACGTGGACTCTGACCACAACTTGTTGGTCATGAAATGCCATCTGAAGTTGAAGAAATTGAAGAAAGGAAAGAATGCAAAAATATGGGATCTAGGAAATTTGAAAGAAAAGAGTGTGAGGGATTGTTTCAAGGAACATGTTGCACAAGGACTAAATGGAAAGGCTGAAGGAAACACTATAGAGTAAGAGTGGAGAGTCATGAAAAATGAAGTCAGTAGGGCTGCTGAAGAAATGTTAGGAAGGAAGAAAAGATCAACTAAGAATCAGTGGATGACTCAGGAGATACTAGACCTGATTGATGAACGACGAAAATACAAGAATGCTAGAAATGAAGAGGGCAGAAAAGAATACAGGCGATTAAAGAATGAAGTGGATAGAAAGTGCAAGGTAGCTAAGGAAGAATGGCTGAAGGAGAAGTGCAAGGATGTCGAAGGCTGTATGGTCCTGAGAAAGGTAGATGCTGCATACAGGAAAATCAAGGAAACCTTTGGAGAAAGGAAATCTAGGTGCATGAATATTAAGAGCTCAGATGGAAAGCCACTTCTAGGGAAAGAAGACAAAGCAGAAAGATGGCAGGAGCATATCCAACAGTTGTATCAAGGTAAACATGTAGATAATTTCGTTCTGGAACATGAAGAGGCTGTTGATGCTGATGAAATGGGAGACCCAATTTTGAGGTCAGAGTTTGACAGAGCTGTGAGTGACCTAAATAGGAACAAGGCACCTGGAATTGATGACATTTCCTCTGAATTACTGACTGCCTTAGGAGAAACCAGCATGGCAAGGTTGTTTCATTTAGTGTGCAAGATGTATGAGACAGGATAAGTCCCATCCGATTTTCGGCAGAATGTTGTTATACCTATTCCCAAGAAATCCGGTGCTGACAGGTGTGAAAACTACCGCACCATTAGTTTAGTATCTCATGCCTGCAAAATTTTAACACGTATTATTTACAGAAGAATGGAAAAACAAGTTGAAGCTGAGTTGGGAGAAGATCAATTTGGCTTCAGAAGAAATGTAGGAATACGTGAAGCAATCCTGACTTTACGTCTGATCTTAGAGGATCGAATCAAGAAGGACAAGCCCACGTACATGGCATTTGTAGATCTAGAAAAGGCATTCGATAATGTTGATTGGACCAAGCTATTTATGATTCTGAAGATGATATGGATCAGATACCGAGAACGAAGAATTATCTACAATCTGTATAAAAATCAGTCTGCAGTGATAAGAATCGAGGGCTTTGAAAAAGAAGCAGCAATCCAGAAAGGAGTGAGGCAAGGCTGCAGTTTGTCCCCTCTCCTTTTCAATGTTTACATAGAACAGGCAGTAAAGGAAATCAAAGAGAAATTTGGAAAGGGAATCACAGTCCAAGGAGAGGAAATCAAAACCTTGAGATTTGCCGATGATATTGTTATTTTATCTAAGACTGCAGAAGATCTCGAGAAGTTGCTGAATGGTATGGATGAAGTCTTGGGTAAGGAGTACAAGATGAAAATAAATAAGTCCAAAACAAAAGTAATGAAGTGCAGTAGAATGAAGGCAGGTGATGTAGGAAATATTATATTAGGAAACGAAGTCTTAAAGGAAGTAGATGAATATTGTTACTTGGGTAGTAAAATAACTAACGATGGCAGAAGTAAGGAGGACATAAAATGCAGACTAGCACAAGCAAGGAAGAGCTTTCTTAAGAAAAGAAAATTGCTCACTTCAAACATTGATATCAGAATTAGAAAGATGTTTTTGAAGACTTTCGTGTGGAGCGTGGCATTGTATGGAAGTGAAACATGGACGATAACTAGCTCAGAAAGAAAGAGAATAGAATCTTTTGAAATGTGGTGTTACAGAAAATTGCTGAAGGTGAGATGGATGGATCGAATCACGAATGAAGAGATACTGAATCGAATTGGTGAGAGGAGATCGATTTGGCTAAATTTGACGAGAAGAAGAGATAGAATGGTAGGACACATATTACGACACCCAGGACTTGTTCAGTTGGTTTTTGAAGGAAGTGTAGGTGGTAGGAACGATAGGGGTAGACCAAGGTATGAATAAGACAGGCAGATTAGAGCAGATGTAGGATGCAATAGTTACGCAGAAATGAAAAGATTAGCACAGGATAGGGTGACATGGAGAGCTGCATCAAACCAGTCTAAGGACTGATGACTCAATAAGTACATTATTAATGACAATAAGGAAACTGGATTTGCATTGTAGCAACAAGAGCCCTCCACTCAGAAATGTGAGTGTAATAAGGCCACAACTTAAGATGCGTACCTGCACAACAGTGAATTGGTATGGAATGCAAGTATAATACAGCCATATGTCAAAATGTGGCTGTATTGTTCTCACCACTAAGATTAAGAAACCAAAATGTTATAAGGAATTATCTGCCCTCATGTGGAAAAAAGTTAAAATATATGTTTGGCCATGTTACACTAAATAGAGCATGACTAGATGATATTATTACTTGAATAAAACGAAATATTTTTTTTGAAATGTGGCCTTATAATTCTCAGTATGCGATGTGTCATTCTCACTATTTCTCTCTCGCACACACATTACTTCCCCACCTCTACCTGCTTCCCACCGCTCACTCCTGTCTACGCGGTGCTTAAATGAGCAAACTGTGACACCCCAAAACATGAGAATATTCTCCATTCTACTTTGGCGTTCGAGACCGCAGCGCATGACCTTGAATGTGCCGCGCTGATCACCGGGAGCTGGCGGTTTGCTTCTACAAATCTATTCGTCTGCAACTTCAAGTTAATTATGATCTTCATATATTATTTGATAGTGTTGTGACTTTGTGCCTGACAGAGTGTGGAAACTGACCCATTTGACCGTTCTCCAATATTCATAAACATTGTGAGACTTCGCCTATCATTGCGTGTGCCATACTACCATTCTTAATATTACGTACTGTTTTCTTTTAAGTGACTCACAATTTCTATCCCCATCGTTAATTTATGTTTCATCTTATACCGATCCAGAGTTCACTTAATCTTTTCCTTTTTCATATGCATTGTTTTACATGTTTTTACGGCTGACGATGACCTGGACTAGGGTCGAAACCGGTCCCATTTATAGTTACTATTAAATAAGAATGTAATCACTACATTTCTTTCTTTTATGTATTGAATAGGTTGAACCTCTTTTTCAATTATTTAATTTTTAACGTTAATACTTTCAATACGGAACAATGAAATTTTTATCTTTAAATAACCGACAGACCGACAACGAACCTACAGGTTACCATGACAACGTCTCTGACTGCTTGCCAGCAGGGAAGTACCGTATAGCCATTTTCGTCATCATTCCTGTAAATTCGTGGTTTTTCCTTGGGTAGAAATCACGAGAGACGTCAATCGGCCATTCTGCGCAATATTGGTGGAATATCGTTGGAGGTTATAACCGTCCTCGAATAGCTTAAGTAATAACACCATTAGCCATCTTATCTGTTTACCTAAGAATCCCTGCGCCTAAATTTCTCCTGTTACCGCTTTCTTATAGCCTTAACTGATATTAGCATAATTTATTGAGCGGCATTTGATTTTCCAATACATTCACTTGGTTTTTACATATTATTGTCCTATCCGTCTGTCCTCTTTTATTAACTATTTTCTATTAATTTCAACTTTCTTAACTGTATTATTTTCTTACTCCGTACATATGCGAATGCTAATCCCGAAGCCTGGACACTCTTTTCTTTGAGGAAATATTCTAAGCTATGCAAATGTATAACTTTTGACCCCGGAGGATATCGGAATATGAATGCAATTTTAACGACGGTGCAGACCTTAGTTTCGGGATAACTGGTGGCTAAACGGTAAGTCGTGTCGCAAAACAGAAAGTACAATCGCCTTTCATTTTGTTCGGGGGGGGGGGTTCCTATATAAAAAATGCAGGTGGGGAGTTAGTGTATTTCTATCCCTTATACGTTAAACAGAGCTGTAGTTCTCAATTTCAAGTTAATTTTGTACTTTTTACACGTATAACTTATCGTTTGGCACACTTATAGGAAAGATGCAATCATGACATTCGGAACGCACATTGAAATGACCAGTGACCATATGTGCGCCAAATGTTATGATTCCAGTGTCACACGGGTATCAAAAATATAAAATAGTATGTGAAAACTGTACCAAATTTCACTCTATTCAATAACTAACTGATTCTAACCCACAAATATAGGAGATACGAGAAAACGTCATAGGACCAAACGTGTAGAACACTGAACGAGGCGTCGCATGGTGAAGTCCGTTTGCAGATGCAATTTAGTATGATCTTACTCACTGCCTTCACAGTAATTTACGGAAAAATCCGTATACAACGTAGAATACCGTAGCGAAGCACGGGTACATTTGCTAGTATATAATAAAAGGTTTGTCTGTACATTGCTCAGAATTTAAAAAGAATGGTATTTCCGTATCGGTAATGTCCACAGCAACAAGGAAATATACTTTTTTTTTACTTTTGCATAATTTATGAATGCATGTACGTACGCGCATCACGACAAAACGGTTGAAGAGAATTTAATGAAAATTGGAATGTAAAGTCGAGAAATGAGCCTCTACAATCTAGGCTATAAATCATTACATCCACGCTGAGTAAAATGGTAGTTTAAGGGAAGGCCTATATTGTAATTCTCAAATATTTATGTTATTGGTGGTCCTATCGATAAATACTACATAACGAAAGTTATATAGAAGTAAATTTCCTATAACTTATGTCTTGTACATTTTTACCGTACCGGCTATCATAGCATATATATTCATGAATTTGTATTTTTGTTGCGAAGTCCACATCAACGCCGAGCCACGAGTTAATGGGTAAATATAATTTAATGAAAATCGATATATAGAATCGGGGAATAAGGAACTACAGTCTAAGCTATAAACAATTTTATTCACTCTGAATGAAATGGTACTTTAGGAGGAAGGCCTAAAATTTAATTTAATGCTCCTATCGATAAATACTACATAACAAAATTACATAGAAATAAATTTCCGATCATTTATGTCTTATACATTTTAACGCACCGGATATAATAACAGAGATATTCATGAATCTGTATTCTTGTTGCCAAGTCCATATCAACGCCTGAAATGAAATTTTTTAAATTCCTTTGTTATTGGTACTATCAAAAAGTACTACATAACAAAAGTTATAAAGAATACAATTTCGGATCATTTATGTTTTATTCAGTTTTACCGTACCCACTATGATAAGAGTGGTATTTCAGAGTCGGAAGAAAACTAAATGTGAAGGCCATCGAAAACTCATAAAATTGATCAACAATATCCCCCTGTGGGTGGGGGCAGTAGAATAACACCCACGGAATCCCCTGCCTGTCGTAAGAGGCGACTAAAAGGGGCCCCAGTGGCTCTGAACTTTGGAGCGTGGGTTGGCGACCACGGGGCCCTCAGCTGAGTCCTGGCATTGCTTCCACTTACTTGTGCCAGGCTCCTCACTTTCATCTATCCTATCTGACCTACCTTGGCCAACACTTGTTCTTTTCCGACCCCGACGCTATTAGGTTTGCGAGGGCTAGGGAGTCTTTCATTTCACGCCCTTCGTGGCCCTTGTCTTTCTTTGACCGATATCTTCATTTTTCGAAGTGTCGGATCCCTTCCATTTTTCCCTCTGATTAGTGTTATATACAGGATGGTTGCCTAGTTGTACTTCCTCTTAAAACAATAATCACCACCACCACCTGATCAACAATAACATTACATTGACCATTGTTTGTTCTGTTGTTCATTGTCTCTTCTGCTGCCATTCATCTCCGATAGATGGGATTACTACTGCGTACCGAGTGTAACAGCCTGCCTGAATATTGGCGGGAAATAGCTGGGGAATTAGATAACTTTCTTCTTTAGCATGCCATTCCTCTGGTTCATACATTTTCTGATATTGCTGGTACGTAACACACTGGTTCATCATTGCATTCCAGTTATTCGATCCCTACCCTGAGGCGCTGATTGGAATGAGCAGCGTCCTCACTAAACGGAATAATACCAGAGTAGTGTTCAGTGCTCACGGCTCTCTGCGGCCTAGTCATTCCAGGTCTGGAACTTTCGACTGTTAGATCGACAGCGCAGCACTGTTCGTTAAAAGTGTTGTTTTTTTTTTGATCGAGTCTTTCATATCATAGCATTGCTTTTAATCGCGACATTCCGACTGGCGTCATTGTTATGACCTATGTTGCTTTCAGTTGGGAAAACCACGAAGACAGTCTTCTTGAGGATGTAAAAATGCAGGTGAGGAGTTAGTGTCTGCCATTATAATGAAAACTCCCTAACTTGATCGTGTTGACTCGCTATGTATTTCTCTTATATCTTAATCTCTTCAACCCCTACTGCCTTTGTGGCCGATAGTCGACGTCGTTTCCTTCTATGTTTGAAATGGTGCTAATGGTCAGACTGTAGCTTCACTTCCAGTTCGGAATTCATCCCAGCTAGGTAGGTGCGATTGCAATTCACAGTGACTATGGAGATCACATTCTCCTCAGTGACTGCTGACAGTCCTAAGTTTGAATAAAATAGGAAGGAAGCTATTTTTGATTAATGGAGCTGTAGAAGTAATATATATAGGGAAATGTTTTTGGCACCAATATGAGGGCTGTATATAAAGTGTTAGCAACATAGTCCAGACACTCGCAGGAGACCGGGAATGCGCAAATAGGATATTGGGGAGCGGTCAGTTGGTGCTGTTGTCGATGTGTAATGTTCATTTGACAGGCATCCAGTTGGAAGTATTGTTGCTGTGTGGCATTGAAGTGAAGAGTGTAGACTTCCCTGCTCTAAAGCATGTTTTCAAAAGGTGATCAGCGTTCGTGGATTAAAATAGAGGTTATCCTTGGCAAAAATGCATCAGAATGTTGTCGAGGATTACGTTATGCCTGTGGCAAGAATGCATTACTATATAGGACGATTGCACGATGTGAGACTGCGGAATTGCACAGCACAGGTCGGCCGTCAATTCCTCACGATCAAATTGACTTCGTGAGTAATCTCGTTTCCGTATGATGTGAATTATCCATAGAGGTTGGTCTCAGTCATTAAACGGTGTGGCCCTTACTGATTAAATGTCTTAACATGAGGAAAATTGCGTCGCGTTGTGTTCCACATCAACTCACCGACGTACAGAAATGACAGCGGTATGCACTGGCAGGCATCCACCTGGACAGATACTGTAACGAAGGAGACGCATTTCTGAAGCGTACTGTCGCCATGGATGCGACGTGGGCATGAGCCTACGAGCCTGAATTAAAACGTCAATAGAATGATTGACGTCACCCAGGTTCGCCGCGTGCTCAGAAATTTCGACAGGAACCCCGTCAGGTGAAGCTTATGCTGATAGCAGCATATGACTACGAGGGTGTTATTCTTACGCATGCTGTGTCTGAGGGACACACCGTCAACAGTGACTACTATTGCCGATTTCTGCAGCGACATCTGCGTCCACCCACGCGGCGCATGCGTCGACGTTTATCGCAAGTTGCATGACAACGCACGTTGTCAAGCTGTTATTTGCAACAGTGGCATTGGGAGGTCTTGGAACAACCTCCATCCTCGCGAGACATGAGTCGTTGTGACTTGGTCGTGTTTCTGAAGTTGAAGGAACCCCTCCGAGGCCTTCGATTTCCTGTCGTGGCATTTGTACTCCGCGTAGTAAGCCGCTCCGTCGCTGTCGTCAGCAGAGATCGCCTTGCCAATGGTTCCCAATGGCTTCCCGATATTTGACTTTAAAGAAATGCAATGTAATTGTACTTGTTAGTTCATTGAATATTGCGTCCTATCAATATTGCCATTACTTTATTTACAGCCCTCGTAGGTTAGAATGCAGACGTAGTTAACCCTTTTCGTGCCAAACTGTAACGTAGTGGTTGCGCCTGGAATGCCAAGACGATTTTTATGAAAATGTACACACTAAGGACAAACATTATCATACTTATAATTTAGGAGGTAAATCTCTGTTCTTTTCTCCATAGCACACAGATGAATAGAAAACATATGAATGTTTCGTTTTCTTCATTTAAAAGTGTAAACATGTGTTGTTATTTTTTGAATACCTTAAATTTCAACATTTGACCTAATCCTTACATTTAGTGTATTTTTATCATAGGTATGATACCTTTGTGAGAATAAATAATAATAAACTAATTTTGAATACAAAACTGAAGTTTTACGCAATTCTTGATAGTACCTTCTGAGAATTACGAATTTTTACACAATTATGCACACTTAGGTTAAATATACTCTAACCTCTTCCTAACTTCGAACAATTGTCAGTTGATAAATTATCCTCTAATGAACCACTAAATGTTGAAACATTGCGTAGTTTTATAACCTTTCCTTTATTTATCCGTCGTTACAATGTTGGAGGTAAATAAACAAACGTATAAACAAGCGAGATAGCAAGCAAGTGAAAGGACGCGGCAGAGTTGCAGGGCCATCACTTCGATGTTAGGCCCCTTTAAACAACAAGCATCATCATCATCATCATCATCATCATCATCATCATCATCATCATCATCATCATCATCATCACCATCATCATCATATTATCAGATTTTGAAAGCCGTTCTTTCTTATTATAGGCATACTTCAGTTAGGAACACCATTTACCAAATCTTAATAAAGCAACTCTGTATCAAACGTATTATTTATGGCGGCCATTTTTCTTTCAATCTCCAGTTAACCCTTTCAGACCTGAAAGAAAAATGGCGGTGTGAATTTTTGTTTGTATGTCAAAAACTGACTAAAATGCTCTTAAATACATATATTTTTAGTTTATTCCACAAAATAAAAATTAACATCTGAAAAAAACACCCGCACAATTGTGCGTGTCATGACTTACTTCACTACTTACAAAAAAAGAAAAATTACCTCAATGCATGTGAGTATACATATGTACATGATCAAATGTTCTATTTTACAGTGGGGAATAATTTAAAACAATTAAATCTTCGTTCAAACAAAAGTAAACGTAACATTTTCCACATTGAGGAGGAGTTTTGCTATTACTGCCCTTTTGGCAGCAGCAGCAGCTTGTCGTCAGACCTGAAGGAAATCTGGAGGTGTCTAAACGTCAAAAACTTACTAAAACTCTTAAATACATGTTTTTACAGTTTATTTTACAAAATCAGAACTATCGGCTGAAAAACAGAACCCACACAATTGTGCGTGTCAGGACTTCATTCACTACTTGCAAGAAATAAAAGAAATAAAAAAATTCATTTCAGTACATGTGAATATGCACATGTACATGATCAAATGTTCTATTTTACAATGTGGAACGATTTTAAACAATTAAAAGCTTATACATTACATTTCTCATGTAGAGTACAAGTTTTTCTTTCACAGTCCTTTTTGTGACAGCACCCAGCACTCCTGCATGCATTGGCTGTAAGGAAACCTAGCCCGCACATTTGTGCGTATCAACATTCAAAACCTCATGGTATTACGTACGATGTTGTAAATTCACAATTTACGTTTGCTACACAATCTACACACTTCATTGATAATATTCTGATATTCAGTAAAGCTTCTAGATTAATATGAATGCAATAAACAAATACATACTTTAGGCATTACTGCTTCCCGCCATATTCCTAATGAACTGTATTTTTAAACTCTTCTTCCTGCTTTCTGGTGGTCAAGTACTAAATAAAAACAGCTGAAGTACATGCTACGTGTCCCGCACAAGCACTGCAGTCCGGTCTAGCGCCAAGAAAACGTCAATAAGCTCAGACATAAATAAAATACGAACCCGCACAATTGTGCGTACACGGTCTAAAAGGGTCAGTTTAACCCAGATGAAAGGAGCGGTTAACCTACCACGGCCTTAACCTAGAGTTTAAATTAGCTCTCCTTGATGAAACAGAATGTTATTGACTAAAAATCCTTTCTCAAGACTAATATCCGAGATGCCGAATTAGTTAACAGGTTGCGGCTGAATTAGTGAACTCCATCAGGATGTACCAAATCCTGGAAAGAAACAGCACCAACAACAGCCCCATAAATCTGCATTTCAGGCGATGTTGAAATACTCTCTCTTTGGTAGGCTTTCCTTGTGACACGACATTTGAGTCGCGCCAAACGAGCAATAAACTGTGAGCGGAGAGAAACAGTCGTTCTGTTCCATCTTGGTAATTCTCGTCAAACGACAGCAAACTTTTATTTCATCTGAGAGCGCCTGCCAGAGGGCATGAGAAAATAACTTGCAGAAAACAATGAGCAAGTTAGACGAAGAGACAGCGAAAGCACCATATAAGAAACAGAATGACAGTAGTAAAATATTCCACAGCGGTTGAAACGACAGCTAATTGCACGGAAAGTTCTCCAACAAGACGGAAAAGATTCAAGTATAATATAGCTATACAGGGTGTTTAAAACATGAATCGTACATTAAAGGAACATTTATTAGGGCAACAAAAACGGCCTAGACGTAATGTCTCTCAGGATTATTGGCTGTTGACTTTGATGATTTTGTCATCAATGGTAGAGCTGCGTTCCTCTTCCAGTTCACTGCCCTTTCTATTATTGAGACACTTCTGCAGTACAGTACCATAAGTGTTATTCATATACTAGTTAAACTACTTAAGCTGTATTTCTTTTTATTAAAATGATCATCATCATCATCATCATCATCATCATCATCATGAGACCGCATTTTTGGGCAGTACTAGATTAGAATGCAAACTTACGACGACGATGACGAACAATCAACGCAACAACGGTGTTATTATTTAATGGAATTCCTTCCATACGCAGAGCAATGGGGATGCTTTGCTACTTTACAATATACAACACACTAATAATATCACGCCGTGCAAACACGCAAGTGTAGCCACGCACTCTGTCGTCTAGCTGCATGAAAAAACACAAGTGAGGCCACCCACCTCACAGGTCGTCCAGCTGCGTAAAAAACACCTAGTAACGCAGCTTGAAATCATGCAAGTGGGCCCGGATTCTTATCTTCTTCTTCTTCTTCTTCTACCGCTTTCCGCACACCTGTGGAGTAGCAGGTGAGAACTGTGTAGCACATACTGATTTGACCCCTTTTTTACGACCGCATGCCCTTCCGGACGTCAACCCTATATGGAGGGACGTAATCACTAATGCACGTTTGTACGGTGCTTAGTAGTATAGTGCGTTGTCTGAATATGAAGAGGAAAGTGTAGGGACAAACATGAACACCCAGTCCTCGAGCCAGAAGAATTAACGTGACGCGATTAAAATCTTCGAACCGACCGGGAATCGAACCCAGAAGACTCTGAACCGAAGGCGTCAACGCTGACCATTCAGCCAATGAGTCGGACAGGGCCCGGATTCTTATGTAATTACATGAATTCCATTCCTTTACTTGTAGACAACTGAAAATATCGGCGAATTGTGGTGCTGATATGATCATCCATGTCCTTCATTTTACATATTCTTAATAATATTACATATTATTTTACATATTGCGTGCAGAATATAAGATTCTTGTACATATCCAGATAATTATTATTTTTTAAATGTCAGATCGATTAATTTTCAGAGTATAGTAAATTTAGTAAATTAATTGACGCATTTCATCTCATATAGAATATATCTGAATTGGTTAAGTTGAATTCAAAACGCCTTTAAAACTGGGATTTCTAACCCTTTGACCGTGAAATAAAGTAGGTATGAGTGCCTCGACTGCATACATCAGCCCTAGTCCTTTCTCAGAATCTGATGGTTAAATGCCTTTTACTGATCAGAGTTTCTAAAAATACTCCATGCAAAATCTAGGTTATTCAAGCGTTCTATCCATTTGCAAGAACGTTAGTGGCGAACAAGAAGAGCCCCCGCAAGATCTTTTACTCAGCTAGTTTTGTCTTTTAAAATATGCGACGGTGACTTCCCACGATGTAGTCTAGAAGAGAATTTTATCGGATCAGCGCCAGAGCAGAAGAGCAGAGCAGGAGAAGAACTTGTTGATACACTGCGCATCACGATTTAAATATTAACGCACTATTTGTCTTATTTAACAGGGGGGTCAAAACAGATTCTGTCTTAACTTTACTTATTAACATTTACAGTCAAAATTGGTTATAACGACACCAAAGGCACCGTCAATTAACGCTCGTTATAGTCCATAGTCGCACAAACTGGTTTTTGCACGTTTTATTGCTAAAAACGTCATATCAATAAGTTTTAGGCTGCACACTTACATGATTAATTAACAGAATTAAGTTAAATCTTCAAAAACCGTAACTGAAATACCTACTGTATTTATAGAACAGTATTTGTGGAATGATACTGCGAGGAATTTCATTGGCTTTCACTTGAAGAACAAGTCCAATGATTGGCATATTATCTGTTCTTTGCTACTTAAACTATCTAAGATTCTTCAATATCTTAATGCTGAGATATTGTGGCCCGCTTGATTTTTAAATAATTTTCTTTGTAAAGAGACTGGATTCTCTCTCTGAACTTCGAAATTGTAGAAATCATCAGTGTGATACACACAAATCCTTCGCGATGCTGACATTTGTTTCCCTCTTTTCTAAATCGCAATATTATGTGACAATATTAAACACATTCCTTTTTACTTTACGGCGTCTTCACAGTAATGCTTGCCTTTACTACTGAACAGTCATAGTGATTTGAAATCTACAACAATAAGCGAGTTGAACAGTCTGGATCAACTCTCCTCCGTCACATCATGAGGATGGTCGTATTCCCCACCTGCAAGAACCCTACACTGGCACCGGCATGTGTAGGGATAAAAAGGGAATTCTGGGCCACGGGCTAATGCGCATGATGGCCGCCATTCATGGGCTCATACGGGACTAACTCCTTGGACCTGGGCTAGGGCCTACTGCGCAAGATGGCCGCTTTCATGGGCTCTTATGGAACTAACTCCTTGCACCTAGGCCAGGGGATACTGCGCAAGATGGCCACTATACATGGGCTCTTATGGGACTAACTCCTTGTAGGGATAAAATGGGAATTCTGGGCCAGGGGCTACTGCGCAAAATGGCCGCTTTCATGGGCTCTTATGGAACTAACTCCTTGCACCTGGGCTAGGGGATACTGCGTAAAAATGGCTACTATACATGGGCTCTTATGGGACTAACTCCTTGCACCTGGGCTAGGGGCTACTGCGCAAGATTGTATCTATACATAGACTCCTATGGAGAAAGCTAGCATAGGGGCAATATGCGCAAGATAACGGCTATGCATAGGCTCTTATGGGGAAAGCTAGCACAGGGGCACGTGCGCAAGATAGCGTCTATATATAGGCTCTTATGGAGAAAGCTGGCACAGGGGACACATATGATATAAGGAGACGGCATAGGGGCCTCTGTAGTAGGGATAAAAAGGGAATTAAAAATAATTAGTGCATTCATAACAAGTACTTGAATGCTATTGTACTTCACAGGTGATTAAACCAATGGCAAAAAGGGAGGCACTCACATTACTGGATGACGAACAGCTAATGATGATGGAAGTAATTACGTTCAGGTTATTTTATTATACTGTTATTTGTTTTACGGCCCGTTACCTAGTTTACGGTTTTTGCAGTCGCCCAACTGACGGAAGTGTACTCGTATGCTATTCTGCGCAGAGGAAATAACAATTTTTACAAGTTGCTTTACGTCGCACCGACACAGACACGTCTTATGGCGACGATGCGCTAGGGATGCGCTAGGAGTGGGAAGGGATGGACCGTGGACTTAATTAATGTTAAGCGCCAGCACTTGCCTGGTATGAAAGTTGGAAACCCCAGAAAACTACCTTCAGACTTGCCTACAGTGGGATTCGAACCCACCACCTCCCGAATATAAGCTGATAGCTGCGTAACCCAAGCCGCGCGACACTTGCACGGTAGACAAAATAATAGACATTCCTATGGAAGACAATCAGTTCAAACACAGGACTTTGGAAGATATGATTTCTTGTCTTATTTTCTTCCAGGGAATGCCACCAAGAATATTTAAATAGTGTAGAATTGTGCAGGAAGTGAAAATATGATAAGGACTGAAATAGTGACTGGAAAGGAAATGAAAGAGTCAGTTTAGCGCTTGACGGGAGTATGTGAGAATAAACTCTAAGACAAAAAACATTAATGCATTTTTTTATGCATAAACGATTGAAAAGGAAAAGGTGAAATCAGAGGAGATGGAGGTGAGCTAGGAGTAATGATAAACATGAAGAGGCATACTGGTCTCCATAACAAGTCCATGTTTGTCTAATTATTAAATACAGGATGGTCGGAAACAAAAGCATTACAGGGTTGTTTTTAGACTACTGATATATAATTTGAAAAACATAAATCGAGTCACGCCGTTTTCATTTCATCAGCTGCTGAGGTTAGGCAAACAGATCGCTACGTGGGCGAATTGAAATTAGACTTTTTTTTTTTTTTTTTGCTAGTTGCTTTACGTCGCACCGACACAGATAGGTCTTGTGGCGACGATGGGACAGGGAAGGGCTAGGAGTGGGAAGGAAGCGGTCGTGGACTTAATTAAGGTACAGCCCCAGCATTCGCCTGGTGTGAAAATGGGAAACCACAGAAAACCATTTTCAGGGCTGCCGACAGTGGGGTTCGAACCTACTATCTCCCGAATACTGGATACTGGCCGCACTTAAGCGACTGCAGCTATCGAGCTCGGTTCAAATTAGACTATGCGAGACGATGTTGCTAAATCTGCCGTCACTTAACACCAGCTTGAGAGCCATGGCGAGAAATCAGCATCATACAAAAACATAGCCTGGGTTCCAGCCATTGTCACCGTAACGTATTTGCTATAGCACTATAATGTTAGTTCTGAAGTGCGTGTTCAAGTCCCTCCCATGGCGAAATTGTTTTCTTCTTCTGGTGCTATGAGCACTAGTTTTCAAATATTAGGAATTGGTTACTACCCGGAGACATTTTTCGCGTTTAGTAAAACTAATTACTCTAAATCTAACAAATATCTTACAATGCATTTGGTCAAAATAGCTGTATCCTGGAAAACTCAGGAAAATTACATTACCCGTTAAAATTTGTCGACGACTAGTGTATAATCAGACAGATTTTCAGCCGATTATCACTAGAACTAACACATTCGTTAACTTTATATTCACTGCCTACTACTATTACTATTCGCTTTACGTCGCACCGACTATCGGCAGTCCTGAAAATGGTTTTCCGTGGTTTCCCATTTTCACACCAGGCAAATGCTGGGGCTGTACCTTAATTAAGACCACGGCCGCTTCCTTCCAACTCCTAGGCCTTTCCTATCCCATCGTCGCCATAAGACCTATCTGTGTCGCCGCGACGTAAAGCCCTTAACAAAAAAAAATATATTAACTGAATGTCTAATTCAATTTTGCAAAGTGGAAGTACAAAACGAACGCAGATGGACCATACGCTATATTCAAACAAGAGCACAATTCTGCAGCGTCTTCATTCCACTTAGTGTGGCCAGGCATTGACAGGGAAAGGGAAAACATACAAACAAAATGAAGCTCGTCCCATTCTCAAGCGGGCGACCTTCAAGGTGCGGCTTGTCTCGTGTCGCGCGGCGGGAAATCACGCTGTGTGAGGCCGGTGTCGTCCAAATTAGCCTTGTGCATTTTTGACGCGAGTTTTCACGCTGTAACGCAGCGTGAATTCACGCAAGTGGGGCCTTAGCGGAAAACGAAGCGACTTGGCCGTGCGATTAGGGTGGGTAGCTGTGAGCCTACATTCGGGAGATATCGGGTTGGAATCCTACCGTCGGCAACCTTGAAGGTGGTGTTTCGTAGTTTCATATTTTCACACTAGGCAATGTTGGAGCCGTACCTGAATTACGGTGACAGTCACTACCTTTCAGATCCAAGCCCTTTTTCATCCTTGCGTCGCCGAAAACCTTCCATGTGTTAGTGCGACGTTAAACCACTAAAAACAATTTCAAAACTGTATTCTAAATATAGTCAATTAGTAAACATACTCATAATGTTCATATCATGTAGGGTGATTTGGTGTCTTTTTGGCTTATCGCTGAAAAGAAAATTGTAATGTAATCGTCAACTCAATCAATCAATCAATCAATCAATCAATCAATCAATCAATCAATCAATCAATCAATCAATCAATCAATCAATCAATCAATCAATCAATCAATCAATCAATCAATCAATCAATCAATCAATCAATCAATCAATCAATCAATCAATCAATCAATCAATCATCATAGATTTGTACTTGGGGCTGTCGCCTAGGTGGCAGATTCCCTATTATCTGCCTGTTATTTTCTTAAATGATGTCAGAGAAGTTGGAAATATTCGGTTAGAAAAATCCTTAACTTCTACCGCATAGGTTCACTTGTTATTTTCAAATGAAAGTTATAGTTTTCCCTTCTTAGTTACCTGTAAACATTTCCATAAACTTACTAATGTGAATATATATATTTTACAATTTGGTTTACGTCGCACCGACACAGATAGGTCTTATGGCGATGATGGGATAGGGAAGGCTTAGAAGTGGGAAGGAAGTGGCCGTAGCCTTAAGTAAGGTACAACCCCCAGCATATGCCTGGTGTGAAAATGGGAAACCACGGAAAACCATCTTCAGTGTTGCCGACAGTGGGGTTCGAACCTACTAACTCCCGAATAGAAGCTGATAGTTACGTGACTCAAAAGAGATATTCTGTTGACTGAAATGACACAGATTTCTATATTAAGTAAAATATGCTCCCCATATGATCTAGCGTCCCATGTACGACACTTCACATAAACCAAGATTATTTTTCACATAAAAGGACCTGGATTCGATTCCCCGTCAGTAACTCAAAAATTTAGATAGCAGTTTTCCAATTCTGGTGGCGCATTTGGCTCTGATGTTCACTCAGCTTGCACTAAAACTGAGTGCGAGGTTAATTCTTGCAGGCAAAGGCACCCTGGACACACAGCTAAGCCCTCTATTCCACCAAGTGCCGACGTTATGGATAGTTAAAGCGTTTTTTCTTTACAATGTTCATTGCGCGTAATCGCTGAGCGGTGCATTAGAATGGGTATTTTGATTTGATACCTCTTTACTGTAGGTTAGTGATGTCTCTATGAATTGGTAATTGTGGTTTTTCTGCTGTTTTGTGCTGACCAGAGCGTGAAATTGGCGAAGATATGAAGGATAAATGTGACACAGAAGAGGAATCTACTGATTTGGTACAGAATTTATAGTATCTGAAATGATCCTCAAGGTGTTGCTTAGTTGAACATTAATGTTCTTGGTTTGAGGACTGTAAACAGGGACGCTATGCTTAGTAGCATGAAACCGTGATTGAGCTCGTCATTTGGAAAAGGACACATTTCCATTTTTCTTTCAAAATAATTTCTTGTGGTATTTGTTCAAATGTATATTTATCGATACACATGGAAAATATAGTTCATACATTTACTTCTACCGACTTTAGAATGTGGCAAATTGAAAATTCATTTGGAGAAGGACATGTATCCCACATTCACGACAGTTGATCGACAGCCTCTTGTGAAACATCCAATTCGTCTAAACCTACTGGACTTCATCCAGCAGGAATTGAGTTCCTAGCCTATGATAAAAATTTCAGTTAATAATAAAAATAATAATAATAATAATAATAATAATAATAATAATAATAATGTCAATAACATAGACATTATTATGTATTGGGGATGAACAACTATGATCAATAGACTTACTACCTGGTAAAAAGCATTGCCAGAAATAGTATTATATTTAAGAGTATTTATATTTTATTTTAATGTTCAAAACAATAAATGACTATAATTTATTACGTTACATCTTACGATAGTAAGTAATATAATGAAAAATTATTTTTCCTTTTATAATAAGTTAAGTTTCCAGAAGAATACCATAATTTAATTTCATCGATTGCCAATGTTAAAAACATGTAAACTCCTCAGGCCATTTCAATCGTGCAATTACGAGCATTTTGCTACAGTGTAGCCGTGAGCTCATCATTTGGATTGCTACACCTTTCCAAGACGCTGGTCTGCTAGTGCGCCGTTGTGACACTACTGCAAGCGTGATGAGCCTACTGCTACACTGGGGCTTTTAATCAAATCAAATTAAGTACATTGTTTGGTATTTTAAACTATTTTCTTGTTTCCTGAATGCTATAAGTTTAATGACAAGAGAGGTTTTTAACGCTATTTAACGTTGCAATAGAGTTAAAACAAAATTAGAAAGACAACGATGAAAGGTGAGTTTCGAATATCTAAGAAAATCATTTCACATGTAAAATGATACATCCTTCCAGAACAAGACTTATTTGCCCTACGGGTGTGGCACTCGACATCAGCATTAATGCGTACATGGGACGTCGTGTGGTCTCTGAAGAGTTCTGGTTGAGGCCTCTCTTGTTGACACCCATGGGCGACCTGCGCGTCTGTGTGGTGGTGGTGATGGTGGTGGTGGTGGTGATAATGATGATGATGATGATGATGATGATGATGAAGATCATGAAGAAAATGAGGTAGTAAAAGAGTGAAACCCGATGTCAGCAAAAAGCCCACTCCTGATGAATAACACTGGGGTGGGGATTCTGATCAAAGCTTAACATCCTCATCTGATGGGCAAAATCATCATCAAGAGCATCATATGCCCTCACTCCGTATGAACACTGCGGGGAGATTCGGAATTGCCTATTGGCACGCAATCTAGTGATCAGGAATTGTATACCACCACCTCTCTTACCCTGCCACCAACATTCTGACCTGACGTTGATTTTTCTACCAATGGGACTCGAACCAACTAACCATGGGATCATACCATAACGACTTTACTCCTTAACGATCATGGCCAACAGGTAAGCTGTTATGCCAATGAACGATCCTTTTCTAGTCATAGACGATGTCAAAATGAATTAAGGGGAGTCATGACTAAAATTTGCCTATTACCGGAGGCCACGGGTTCGATTCCAGGCCAGGTCATCGATTTTTACCTTGATCTGAGATCTGGTTCGAGATCCAATCAGTCTACGGAGCTATCTGACGGTGAGATAGCGGCCCCGGTCTGCAAAGCCAAGAAAAACGGCCGACAGGATTCGTCGTACTGACTACACGACACCTCGTAATCTGCAGGCCTTCGGGCTTGGTAGGCTAAGGCCCTTCAGTTCTGTAGTGCCATGGGTTTAGGGTTTATGATTAAAATGTGGAACTCCTACAATTTACCAATTAAAGCAATCAAATTAAAAACACAAGCACATTTTAATATGATAGAGCACCACACAACATTTGAAGTTGATTAGTTAATTTGTTGCAAAGATATTAACAAATAATATTTACTTTTTATGTTTCATGAAAATTGCTCCTCGCGGCGCAGTTTTCATTATTTTTGGGTTATATTTTGATAGACTTTTCAATAATACTCGTATATTGAAAAATAACTCGTGTATTTGCAGTTGGGTATAAACTAATGAGATAAATTGTTCAGTTTTTCATGGTTCGTTCAACAGGCAAGAAACTACTTTGGCGCTATTTTAGGAACAAAAACATGAAAATAATATTGAACTGACAGTAAAACGCATAGCTACTTTTAATTCCTGTACACACTGAAAATTTATCTGAAAATTTCAGGTGAGTCCGATAAGAACTCTGTCGCAAGGAGGCAATGAGGTGATAATATTTTAAGGTAGAAAAATGCAAATGAAAGTTTTAAGAAATATACTTGCATTAAAACTGCTCTGAGAAGGTGGGGCATTGCGGGTCGGATCCACTGACTGTTTTAGGTTAATACTCATTGTTTATCGTCGTCTTTTTGAATTCTAGTCAGTGAACGAATGGTTACGTGACTGATGTTGATCCACGAAATATCACTGTAATATTTGTCACAAATGGAAGATAGTAATAGCTGTTACTCAAATAAAGTCTCGAATCGATGGTTGATTAAGAAATAATACGAAATATTTTATTTTAGAGAATACATACTTCACTGCCTTACAACAACTATTCCTGCTACGTCGCAGCGCTTCCGTAAGTGTTTTGTTTGTCTAACACTGTCGTGTGTGATATCTTTGCTCACTGAAGTTCTTTGGTGTCGTTTTATTGATTTTTCTCATTCGATGTAATTTGCTGGGCTGTCACTTCATGTGCACTAACTGATTCTTCAAACAATCCTTTTAATATACAGGGTGTTTACAAATGAATATCGGAGTTTTAAAGCCTTATAATATTGAATACGTTAAACTTACAGTTATACATTATATGTCAAATGAAAGAGCAACTCAAACAGTTTTGTTTGTTGGCACCAGTGCGCATGTACGTGCAATGGTTTCGCCGCAATCCGCTAGACAGCGGTAGTAGCAAAGATGGCAACTAGTGAACAGAAAGCTTTTTGTGTTTTGCAGTTTGCAAAGACAGAATCTGTAGTTACTGTGCAACGTGCGTTCCGCATTAAGTTCGGTTGTGATCCTCTAAGTGATAATAACATTCACAGATGGTATCATACGTTTGAAGACACCGGTTGCCTTTGTAAAGGGAAAAGCAAGGGACGACCAAGATTAAGTGAAGAGACTGTTAAGCGAGTGAGAGAGTCATTCACTCGTAGCCCAAAGAAATCAGTCCGGAAGGCTAGTCGTGAATTACAACTTCCTGCGTCGACCGTTTGGAAAGTTGTAAGAAAACGCTTACAGCTACGTCCTTACCGTTTACAGTTATTACAGGCTCTAAAGCAGGCAGACCACAAATTACGTGCCAACTTCGCAAACGACATGTTGTTACATGATTATGAGTTTATAAATCGTGTTGTTTTTAGTGATGAATCGGTCTTTCACCTTAGTGGACATGTAAACACTCATAATGTGCGCATCTGGGGCTCAGAAAATCCTCACGAGTTGGTACAAATGCAACGAGATTCCCCTAAACTGAATGTTTTTTCTTTCGTATCCTGGCGAAAGGTTTATGGGCCTTTCTTTTATGGTGAACGTACTGTAACTGGTACTTCTTACCTCGATACACTAGAGCAGTGGCTCTTCCCTCAGTTGGAAGAAAATGAGCCAGAGAACTTCATTTTCCATCAAGATGGTGCGCCACCTCACTGGCATAACGACGTACGCGATTGGTTGAACGTCACTGTACCCGAGCGCTGGATAGGCCGCAAGGGCCCCAATGACAGGACTTGCTTGGCATGGCCTCCACGTTCTCCCGACCTAACGCCATGCGATTTTTTCCTTTGGGGCTTCATCAAGGATCGTGTGTACGTGCCTCCGCTACCAGCTGACCTTCCTGAATTAAGAAACCGGGTTGAAGCAGCTGTTGCTGAGATTACTGAAGACACACTTAATAACGTTTGGGAAAAACTCGACTATAGACTTGATGTATGCCGTGTAACAAATGGTAGTCACATTGAACATTTGTAAAGTTCGTAATAAAACTGTTTGAGTTGCTCTTTCATTTGACATTTAATTTATAACTGTAAGTTTAATGTATTCATTATTATAAGGCGTTAAAACTCCGATATTCATTTGTAAACACCCTGTATATGTATTGGTCCAGGGATCACGCTATTTTCCTTTTAATATATATGTATTGGTCCAAGGATCAAGCTATTTTCCTTTTAATATATATGTATTGGTCCAGGGATCATGCTAATTTCCTTTTTATATATATGTATTGGTCCAGGGATCACGCTATTTTCCTTTTAATATATATGTATTCGTCCAGGGACCATGCTATTTTTCTTTCAACAAAATACCCGCACCCCAATTCATCGGTGCCAGCTCTGGAACTCAAGAAAAAGCAAACGACGGCGCAAGCAGAGGAATGCAACATAATGGAGACCTATTTACAGCCAATAAATACGTATACATATTTCTTGCTAGTTACGGCAGTATTTCTTAATCAACCTCCGATTTGAGACTTTATTTGAGTAAAATCAATGATTATCTTCCAGTATTACAGTGATATTCGTGGATCAACATCATTCACATAACCGGACGAATTTTAGAATTGTAAATTGTCATAACATTTTGTCTCATTTTGTACCAATAAGGGCCAACGATCTAGATGTTAGGCCGCTTTAAACAACAAGCGTTTTCATCTCTACCATCAACAAATCCTCCACTTACTCCCATTTCAAATCCCGTTACCAGTTTTGCCCAAACGCCAGACGCTGGAACACCTCAACGAGGATAAGCTGTTTTTATCTTCACGAGAGTGTTTCAAACGTACGTCTAATGATCCACCCACAGACCCATCGTATTCCCACATAGTAATACTGATGATGATAATGCTTGGTGTTTAAAGGGGTCTAACATCTAGGTCATCGGCCCCTAATGGTACGAAATGTAATGAAAAATTAAAAGTCCAAAATCGTACATTGATCAGAATTCAAAACGTGAGGACGAAGAATGAATGGATGGAAATAGATTTAAAACAATCAGTGGATCCGACCCGCACTGCCTCACATTCAAAGAGACTGACGTAAAACAATAGTATTACTGACCAAGGGACTGCTTCTATAGCATATTACTGAATCGATGATGCTTGTAGTCTAAAGGGATGCAAAATCCAAGTCATCCGACTCTCATAATGGTACTTATTGCTAGGAAAGTAGAACCGTGGTATTTGTCATGTTGCAGTACTAATAAAAAGTAGCGTAGACTCGCGGTTTTTCACACATTATGGTACTACTCACAGTTAATGCAATTCGCACATGTAATGGTGTTTCGCACATGGCGACGCCATTTACAGGCAACGCAATCCTATGGTGTTCATTACAGAAGTGTACTAACCACAGGGACTCGTACTACCCTGTGATGTTCCTCATAGAGTGGTTACTAATCACAGGCAAGCCAGAACCATGGTGTCGCTCATACAGTGGTACCAATCACAGGTAATGTAAAAGCCGGAAGCGCACTCTGTTGCTACTAATCACAAACCTATTTCGTACCTAACGTAGTGGTACTACGAGCAATTAAAAGCGATCCATGGTGTTCCCCGCGTGATGGTACCAGTTACAAATAGTCTCATAGTTCTAATTCGATCATCCCTTGGTCGCCCCTTTTAATCGCCTCTTACGACAGGCAGGAGATACCGGCGGTGGATTCTTTGTCTGCATCCCCCACCCAAAGGGGGTAATTGGGGGATTTTTAAGGTTAAAATTGAAAATTCGATTTTTGGTTATGATTCTCCTGCAGCTTTTGTAGTCTGTATGTCACCCTTCTAGAATTTACTTCTTGTGATACGTGTCTTTTTCCAAATGACCAGTTTAACTGAAAGTTTACTTCAAGTACAATGAGGGCATTGAACCTGAATATTAAATCTTCAGGACGTTCATAGGTATATTTGAGCATCCAGGCTGTAAAACTGGCCTTCTGTAGGGATGTTATATCCAGTGAGATATTCCAGAACATCTATCCTCTGAGGGTTTTTCCCTTTTTTTTTTTTTTTTTTTTTTTTGACCTAGTGTCCTGGCTTTTAGGTTGTACATTTTAAGAAGTCAGAAGGTTAACGTTAGAAATGTGTTAAGCAGGTGCTGTGTCCCTAGCCCGGCTTGGTAATGACGAGTGGTGATGCGAGCCGGCATACAGGAAACAGAGCACGTGCTCCAGCATCCGGAGGGGACGAGATGATGCAGCCGTGGTTTTAGATGTATTGCCAGCTGCGACTGGCTAATTAAAACAGCTAAGGAGGGAACTTACTCCCTTCTTTTATACCCGTACGTGAAGTGGCTGCTTAAAAGGCACTGATTGTAACGCACTCTTTCGCGACTTTTAAGATCCATCCAGTGTTGAATAGTGGTTGATGAATCACGCGATGATGGACGAAAAGAACGCGAACTAGCCACGATATTGTGAAGGAAAGAAGAGCACTTAGAAGCAGGAGAGGTGGCATACATGAAAGGGGAATATATAGGATAGGGTAAGAATGAACCCTGTACAATGGGGTGCTAAAAATATATCCATGGTAGCCCCTGCGTGGTGTAAAATGCAACTAAAGCGGAGACCAGAGGTTATGAACTTGGGAGCGTAGGAAGAAGGCCAAGATTACCCTAGCTGAGTCTGGCATTAGTTTCAAATATTGGTGTCAGTCCTCTCACTTTTAACTTTCCTGACCGACCTCTCTTGGTCAACTCTTATTCTTTTCCGACCCTCACGTTGTGTGAGGGCTAGGAAGTCTTCCAAGGCTCTTACCTTTTTTCATTTTTTAATTGATATTTGTTGGTGGCGTCGATCTCTGCAGATCTTTTGCCACTACTTTCACCATACAGTATGATAGGAACCTGCGTATAAGTGTAATTACGGAAGTGTAGAGTGTTGAATGTGAGGAAAGGAACGTTAATGACGACACAAACACCCAGTCCCCAGGCCAGGGCCCCTGACCCGGCCGGGAATCGAACCCGGGGCTGCCGGGTGACAGGCGGACGCGTTTCCCCTACACCGCGGAGCCGAACAGGCTCTTACCTTTCATTTTTAGGTATCTTCATTCGAACTCACCCATGAATAATAATAATAATAATAATAATAATAATAATAATAATAATAATAATAATAATAATAATTGTACCGGGTGGTACACCTCCACGCCGCTAATTTAAATGCGCGCCAGTTAAAACTCCTCTGCTGGAGGAAGTCTGAACTTTATTGACGTTATTAATTTTCTACCTTCTCAGAAGATGTCACTACCTGTAAATTTTGGAGTTTTAGAACTGTGTCACTTTTGATGTGTTTTTGTTTCGCTTGAAGTAAGAAGTGTGAACTTTCTCTTCTAGAGGACACTACTGAAGATCTACAATAGTGCAATCTAGTGCGGAGTCAAAGAACTATTTTTTTTTGGAGAAAATTTAATTTCAAGAGTTTGTTCTTTGTTAAATTTCTTTCTATCATTGTTTAAGTTGGCAATATTTACCCCTTTCTTCCCCTTGTTATGAATGTATCCAATCCCGAATTTCTTCAATTAATTTCTATCCAATCAGATGTATCTTCCCCCAACTTGAATCTGTTGCGGGGTCCTACCCAATAAAGAGTTTGTGGGAGGGTGTTTTCTTTCCCCTAACGCCTAGAACCTTCCGCGAGAGGATATAAACTGCTGATTTTCGGGTCTCCGGGCCACTTCTGTTCCATCTTTCAGTGTGTTAAGTACATAGCAGGGGGCGGGAAGCGCCTCTTTCTTCTCCAGCCGTTCAACACAAGGTAATGGCCGATTAATAACTTCTTTCTTTGCTAGCTCAGCAGTTTAACTTTCGGGGCGGGTTCTAAGTGTTCAACCATGTAACCTTTTCCTAAAATGTAACTACTCTTTTCATATATTCTCTTTTAAAACGACATATCGGGATAGAGAGTGCTTAACCCTCTCGAGCTCCCACTCACATCGTCCTGAGGTGAACTTATTTTTCTCAACCAATTCTTCCGTAATGTAATGTAAATTGCTATTAAGTCACCTCTGTAGTATGGGATTAGCCCTTGTATTAACGGCCTAGTGCCAAGTAGGTCTTAAGCAAAGTGTATTAGGAGTGCAAGTTCGCCTCCTCTCAAATTGTATTTTAGAGGTCATGTATTAATCTTCTTGTTATTTAACAGACCTCAGTAGGTTGGGTATTTTGCCCCTGTGTATATGTCCTTTGAGGACGGCTTAAAGGTGGAGTTCGGAGTGGCCTATTATAGGCTTGTATTTTAGGGGGAAGTTGCCCTTTTTGAAAATTGTGTTTCTGCCTTAAGGAGGCTTTTGGATGTAATTGGAAGCAGATGTTTCTGGCATGTTTGGGGGTTTTCGGCCCCTTTGTTGTATGGTGTTCATTGTAAGGTTGGGCTCATTGCTCAAGAATTATGTTTCTGACTTTTGAAGCCCCAAATGGGGTACCTATGTAAATGTATTTGTCAATCGTGTTTCGGCTACTAAGTACCTGTTCTATTTGTTGTTACCTAGTTTTGAAAAGAAAATATAACCTTGTTAAATTTTAAAATTAATTTCACTTTAGTAGCTTGAGACCCATTCACCACCCAGCACCTTCTTTCATGCATAACTACCACCAAAATACGGTAACAAGTGGTAGCAGAGCGTGGTTGAATGGGTCTCAATTTAGCCCCTTTTGACGGCTAAATATTGTTTGTTCCGAACTCTAACCATTTTCTCAGTTGCTGGAATTTTTTGACCTTTTCAAAATTGGTCTGTCATCATGCCCGGCCCTCGCGATGTTCTCCTTCTTAACTATTTGCGCAAGGAGGAGTTGATCTATGAATTAACTATCAGAAATGTGCAATCTGGAGGCACGGTTGCAATAGACACTAACAAGCTTAGAGAGTCCCTGGATTTGCCCATTTCCATCCCCAATTTGGGAGAGAAAGAAATTGACGATTCTCTTTCCACGATCACGGAGAATGTTACTGGGCTAGCTTCTGTAGTTAGTTTTTTTGATGAAAATGATCCGTCTCCGAATCAAATTAAGCGTGTGCAAGGCAGGCTATATCATTTTTCGAATAGGGTTAACGATCTGTTGTCTCTAAAACTGAATGACGTTCAGAGGAAGGAAGCTAGTAAGCTCCTGGAAAATATTTCCGAATTATCTAGTAAGGTCACTCAATTGTTAACTGGGGAAGTTCCTCCCAAATCTGATCAGCCCACCATAGTGAATGTAGGTAGCGAGGAAGAACCTGCTAAGGGAGAAGTAAATAGGAAAACCATCGCTGCTCAAACTATCTCTGCCCCATTGGACAACGAGTCTGAACGCCGTGCATCGCTGAGTAACATCCGTTCTGAATTAACTTCCTTGCCATTGAAACCTTTACCTACTATGTCACCCGGGTTTAGTAGCTTGCCTCATCCATTGGCAATGTTGCTCAGAGGTATATCTAAGTTTTCTGTTAATACCACCAGTGACGTAATTTCATTTTTAAGATTTCTAGTGGAATTTCAGGATCATGCCCTTGTTTTTTCTCTTTCTCCATGTCAAATCTTGCAAATTATCTATCCGTATGCTATTGGTATTCTCTCTGACAAAATAGTTAGAGCCATTGCCGAGCAATCTTCTATTGAGGATTTCCATGCCCATTTGCTAGCTAACTTCATCCCGGCTAGGGCCAGGTCCTCCCTTATTCAGAAGTACTATTATCGTGTACAGCGCTTGGATGAAAACTTGGCTGATTTCATACAGGACATTAAGTTTTATACTAGGGTGTTTGCCCTTCATTTTCCTGAAGATCAGATTGTACAGGCTATTGTAGAGGGAATTTCACCCCCCTATAGGTCATATTTGTGTTTCGCGGCGTGCCCGCAAACCTTCTCTGAACTTGAAGCATTGGCCGTCTCAGCGGAAGGAGTTAGATACGCCGATTCTTTGCGTGTCGCGAAAGAACCCCCGCCTTCCTTTAGTAACACTCGGCCTCCACCTCGCCGACCAGTCAATCCCCGTAAATGTTATGCTTGCGGGTCGCCTGACCATCTGCGCAACAAGTGTCCGCTGATCAAGTCAAGTGGGACAAGGAATGGAGCCGGGTCATCACAAGGCTGTTTTAAATGTGGGGCTTTCTCACATATTGCCAAGAATTGTCCCAACTCAAATAGCACCCCCTCCTGCTCAACTTCTGGTGCAAATTCCACCTATGCCAATAATAAAAAGTGACTAGTGGCTCCGGCTGAGTCGAGTAATCCATCTTCCCGAGACTCAGCCCTTAGTAAACAGGTTGTAAATGCAGTGAACGATCAGCCTTCAAATTCATCTTTTGAATGCCCTAAAGAATGTCTTAGGATTGCGGCGGATACCCCCGCACCTGTTCCTTTTCTTAAGATTGAGTTAAATAACGAGCCTATAACAGCTCTCTTAGATTCAGGCAGTGTTTGTTCGATTATTTCGGCTGAATGGTATTCTAAATTGAAATCGGTTTGTAAACTTCCTGACTATGTCTCTTCTCCTGTTCAATACGTTTCGGCTAATTCATCTCCATTAGAAATTCTAGGTTCCTTACTGGTCAAGATTCGTATTTTTACGTTTACATGGAAAATTAAATTGTTTGTGGCCAAGCAATTGTCTTGCCCCATTATATTGGGAGCTGACTTTATTTCTCACACTGGTCTTGTGCTCGATCTCCAGTCTAGGTCGTGCACATTCAAATTTGCTTCTAGTTGTAAAATACCACTATTAAAGTGTAATTCTGTGTCATGTTCTTCTATTTCGCCTACCCAGGATGAGATGTTGTTAGACCTTAGACATCTACCTGAGGAGCAGGCTGATAGTATTCGCAAACTGTGTCAGTCGTTTCCCGAGGCGTTCTCTGATACTCTTGGTGTTACTGACCTTATTGAATACAAAATTGAGGTCACGGATTCGATTCCTGTTCGTTTTCCACCGTATAGGCTATCTCCACCTAAAATGAAGGCTCTGAAAGAAATTATCGATCAGATGTTGAAGGATGGTATTATTAGGCCCTCTAAGTCGGCGTATTCATCGCCTATTTTTCTAGTCCCGAAACCCCAAGGAGGCTTCAGGCCTGTCATTTATTACAGGGCTCTCAATCGGAAGGTGGTGTTGCAATCTGTGCCCCTTCCTGACCTTCATTCTTGTTTTTCATGGTTTCGTAAGGCCAAGTTCTTCACCATCTTGGACTTAAATCAGGCCTATAATCAAATTCCCCTTGCCGAAGAGTCTAAACACCTTACAGCGTTTGCCACGGACTGGAATTTATACGAATACAACCGCGTGCCTTTCGGGCTCCCCACGGGAGCAGCTGTACTCACTAGGCTACTAGATAGGGTTTTCTCCGACATCAAATTCGAGTACTTATATCACTATTTAGATGATGTCGTCGTATTTTCAGAGACTTTTGAAGAACATCTAGATCATCTGCGAGAAGTTCTCGATCGCCTTCGTAAGGCTGGGTTAACCGTTAAGTTGTCCAAGGTCGCCTTTGCTAAGCCCTCTATGTCATTCCTAGGGCATATTGTGTCACCCGATGGTGTAGCAGTCGATCATTCTAGAACACAGGCCATCCGTGATTTTAAACCTCCTAAGGACATTAAAGGTATTGCCAGGTTCATTGGTATGGTGAATTTCTTCAGAAAGTTCATTCCTAACTTTGTTAATAGAGCGGCGCCCTTAAACCTTCTTCGTAGGAAAGGCATCAAATTCGAGTGGGGACCTTCTCAACAAGCCGCTTTTGAAGATCTGAAATTAGCTCTCTGTAATGCCCCTGTCCTTGCTATGCCTGATTTCTCAAAGAAATTCATCGTCCAAACGGACGCGTCATCGTCAGCTGTAGCTGCAGTCCTTCTTCAAGAGGCTGAACTAGGGAGGCGACCCATCGCCTATGCGTCTAGGACATTGTCGGCTCAAGAAACCAAGTATTCCATCTATGAGCTCGAAGGGTTGGCAGTATTATTTGCCTTAGAAAAGTTCCGTCTCTATCTGGAACATGTCAAATTCGACCTGGAAACAGATAATCAAGCCCTAAGCTGAGTCTTAGGTAGGCCGCGTCGTACTGGTCGTATAGCCCGCTGGGCTATTCGTATTTCCGCCTTCCAGTTTGATGTTAGACATATCAGAGGTACCGAAAATGTTGTTGCTGATGGACTCAGCCGTATGTTTCATAACGACGTCGAGACCCACGAACCGGTCGATAGTTCATCACCTTCCGAGTCCATACTATCTGGTGTTAATGCCATCTTAACAGATGCTCCCATGCTCTTTAGGGATATCGAGAAATACCAACGTGAAGATCCGACGCTGGCTCCGATAATGGAAACCCTTTCTTCTGGGGAACATGTTGTCCCTTATGTTCTGAGGAATGGTGTTCTATGTTGCCCTTCGAGGCATGATAAGTTGATGAAAGTTGTTGTTCCAGCGGTTCTTGTACCTATGATCTTCAAGTATTATCATGAGACCCCATTAGGAGGGCATCTTGGAATCTTTAAAACCCGTGAAAAGATTCGTGAAATGTTCATCTGGAAAGGTATGGACGGCGAAATTCGTGAACTTGTAAAAGCTTGTAAATCTTGTTTGCTCAGTAAACCCACCATGTCCACCAAGGTTGGCCTTTTGTCTTCGCATCAAGCGTCGCGCCCCATGGAACGTCTGTATATCGATTATGTAGGACCTTTCCCCCAGTCAAAGGGTAATGCTAACAAGATCATCTTTGTGTGCGTAGATGGTTTTACCAGATTTTCTTGGTTATTTCCGACTAAGCTGGCTACCGCTCAGTCTACCATTACCTGCTTAAATTCTATTTTTGCTTCTTTTGGTCCGTGTCAATATATTGTATCTGATAATGCTAAGGCTTTTACATCTAATTTATTTCGTAAATTCTGTTTTGACTTATCAATCTCTCATGTAACTACTTCTGCTTATTACCCTCAACCATCTCTGGCTGAACGGGTTGACCGTAATCTCAGGTCCGCACTGATTGCCTATCATCATGATGATCATTCCAGGTGGGACACGTCCCTGCATTGGTTAGCTTTTGCTTTGAATTCAGCGGTTCATGAATCTCACAAGTGTACTCCAGCTTCTTTGATGTTTAAGTTTGTTCCCAACACGCCGCTCTCTAACCTCTGGTCTCTGAGTGACATTCTACCCGAGACAATAGATCCGGATAACATTAAAGATCTTTGGAAGAAGGCTAAAGCAAATCTTAAAGTATCTCATGAAAAGGTTAGGGAATGGTATGATCGTGGACGGAGACCCACCCCTTTAAAGGTAGGTGACCAAGTAATGGTCAAAAATTTTGTTCCCGCGGGCAAGCTTGCCCCCAGATTCCATGGGCCATGTGTTATTCTCGATTTCCTCACCCCGGTTACGTTGTTATTAAGCAATCCAGCAACCGAGAGGATATTTAGGGTTCACCTGTCACAGGTGAAACCAGTGTAAATTTTGTGTCAACTTGTTTCATATAATTTGAAAGGAATATGAAGGTTATATTTTTTTTTGAGTTCAACTTTTAAGGCTTTCTGCCCCTTCTATAATATTTTGTCTTATATGTAAGCCTCTTGTAAAACCTTCCCCGATCCGTTAAACTGCCATTCTGTCCTTGCCTCGGCCATTACCACGCTCCCGTCTCCTGCTCCACCTTACACAGTGGCTTAACTTATGCCATGGATATTTGCACGCCGCTGGCCCCTCAACCTCTCCACCAGCCTGTACCCTCAAAGAAGATGATAGTCCAACACAATTCTGCCGCCAAGCTTTAATGTTTCAGTGCCCCCGCAGCCGCGCGACGCCGTGCAGCTACTGGAGCAGAGGACGGGCCCCCTCGGCCGCAGCGAGGACGACGTGTGCACGGCGAGCCGGAGCTCTCCTCCCGGCCAAGGCTGATGTGCGGCGCACGACCTGCTACTTGCCCGCAGCCTGTATATGTTCACCGCGGGCGCGGCGTGCTTCAACACCTCTGCTCCCCTCATAGTGCGGGCGAGCGGTATTTCAGGGTACTTGAGGGGTCCGAGCGGCCTCCTTTGGACGCAAGCTGCAACGGCCGGTCTGGCCATCCAACTTAGCCTACATCAACTACATGGACAGTCACTATAAGAGATGACTACACTTGGGAATTCAACAACAAATTTGGTGGACATTGCAAAATTTTTCATCACCTTTTAAAAGATTATCTTCAGAAATTCGCCTTCTACAAACATAAATACCTTACGTTACCAATTACAACAAAAATTTTGGAACTGAATTAAGAAATTTCTCAAATACTTCTGCAATTTATTTTAATATCAACATCAAAACTTGGACCTTATTTTCAAACAAAAGTTTATGTTCTTCTGTGTTACCCCTTGGAGGAACTTTTGTGGCGGGAGGTCTGTACCGGGTGGTACACCTCCACGCCGCTAATTTAAATGCGCGCCAGTTAAAACTCCTCTGCTGGAGGAAGTCTGAACTTTATTGACGTTTCAAAAATTCAAAAAAAGGCTTTCACAGCCGCAGATCTAAAAATCACAGGAATAGAACCAGCTTTTGGGTGGTTAGGCCGTGTGCATTATGCAGAGTTTCGTCCAGACGTGCCATTTGGACTCATCAGCTGGAATGGCACGCCCCTCCAGGACTCTGCTTAGCAGTGGCAGACCAAACTGTGTGGCCCCGCCGAGTTAGCAAATCAAGTTTGCTAACCTGCTAAAGGAGAAATTACTTCTCCGTTTAAAAAATGCTCCCCCATTGGAGATACAAATTCAAAAAAAGGCTTTCACAGCCGCAGATCTAAAAATCACAGGAATAGAACCAGCTTTTGGGTGGTTAGGCCGTGTGCATTATGCAGAGTTTCGTCCAGACGTGCCATTTGGACTCATCAGCTGGAATGGCACGCCCCTCCAGGACTCTGCTTAGCAGTGGCAGACCAAACTGCTGCTGCTGCAGAGCTTTCATTCCCCGCCCGAAGGACGGGGCGGGCCCCCTAGATCGTGTCGCGATCTCTCGGGCCGGGAGATGTGGAGAGAACAGTGGGATGTTTGAAATGAAGAAGAGGGAAAAACGGTGTGAAAATTTGGATGACTGGCTATACGGATTGAGATTTATACAGGAGTGTCGAGAAGGAAGTTTCGTGGAAGTGTAAGGTGGTAAAGTGTTGAAGCGATGTGATAGAGGACAGTTGTGAGGTGTCGGAGATGTTCAAGGGTCGGTGGTGGTGGGAGGGAGATATTAGCAGAAGAAGGAGTTGGACGGACATAGATAGAACGTTGGAAGGGAGGATGATCAGGCCGGGTATGGCGACGAGAGGTGGAGTGGTGATATCGAGGGCGGGGAGGTGAACGAGAGGGTTCGACGGGATGACGACGGCCGTGGAGAAGTGCTCCGCTGGAGATCAGGTGGGCGACGGCTGCTGCACTGGAAAGCTGAAGTCTGATTAAATACGTCGGACCGGTGGAGTTGTAGATACGGAATGCCCTCTTGACGGGTATGGCTTGAAGGCGAAGTTGTTCTTGAATGTCAGTTGCCGGGATGAGTGGGCTTACGCCGCGGACGACGCAACTGAAGACTTCGTTTGTGGATGATGTGTCTGACGGTGTTGGAGGTTGATGAGCGGCTGCTGCTGTTACGACGGACAGTGGTGGTGTTGATGTCGTGGTCGGCAAGGCAGATGTAGACAGCGTAGAAGGGCGGGTGAAGTAGCGGGGAGGAATACGTAATAGTCGAGGTGGATCAACAGGAGGTAGCGCGGGGAGAGAGGTGGATAGAAGCGGCGATGAATGGGACGACGTAACAGTTGTGATGGAAAGCGAGGAAAAGGTGTGAGCAGCGGTCGCAAAGGAAGTGGTGATGGTCGTGGTGGTGGTCGTCATGGTGGTTGGTGGTAGGGAGGCTGACATCCAACGAGGAGTCGGCCTATATGCTTTGTTGGCTCGGCACGAGTGGAAAGTAAAGATGTGTAGCCACCCGGCCGATCAAAAATAACAGGAGTGTCTTCTGCGACGAGTTGTGGAGTTCACTTGAGGTTTACCCAAATTTGAGATCCTGGAGAGAAGATGGACCAAACTGCTGCTTGCTTAAATGCTTTCATTCCCCACCCTGAAGGGGTGGGGCGGGCCACCTAGAGGGTGTCGCCCTCTCTCTGGCCAAGAGATGCGGGCGGGTTGGGGAGATGTGATGGAAGAAGGAGGTGGGTAAAGGATGTGGAAAGTTAGGAGATGGGAGGGGAATTGCGTCTATTCCTAAGTATTTATTCTTTATTGAAGTGAGAATACAGTTGTGATTATGTCAAAATGAGCTGTGAACAAAGAGGAGAGGGGTTATACAAGGTGAGAGGAAAATAAATGAAGGGCAAGGGTGTTATAAAAGGAGGAGAAGCTAACAAGCGAAGTTAGAAGAAGGCGAAGGATATCAAAAGAGGGAGGTGGGGGAAAGTAAGGAGGTGGGGGCGGGAAGAGATAAGAATGAAATGATGGAGGAGGTGGTTGGGGAGGTGGGGCCGGCCGGGGACTACTTCGAGGTGTGGAGGGATGAGATGAAGGTGGTGGAGGTGAGCGAGATGGTTCTATGCGATGATGACGGCCGTTGAGGTGGATCCCGGTGGCGATGAGGCGTTCAACGTCTTCAGCAGTCGGCAGATGAAGGCGGACGAGATAGGTGGGTCCAGCGGAGTTATAGATCCGAAAGGCTCGGCGCACTGGTATCCCTGTCTGGCGGAGTGTTTGGATGATAGATGCTGATGGAAGACTGGGCTCCACACCGCAGACGACACAGCTAAAGGTGGTAGTGCTGGTGGAAGGCGGTGGGACCAATGGTGGCTGTGCCAAGTTGCCAGGAGTATCTTGATGGGAATATCCCTCTTCAGATGACGGAAGTGATGAGCGCTGGGGGTGTGTGGGGTCAGTGGAGGGAGGTAAGGGGAAAGGAAATGTCATGAGAGGGGAAGGATGAGTGGTAACAGTAGTAGTGATAGGAAGGGAAGAGGAGGTGTGAACTGAGGTGGTAATGGTGGAGGTAGCAGTGGTTAGAGTAGTGGCAGAGGTAACAGGAGGGAAGGACAAAGGGGGCGGGGGTGAGCAGTAGGGAGGTGGTGTGGTCGTAGCGGGCGGATCGATGGTTCCAGGCGGAGGGTCGTCGGTGTCCGGTAGCTCAGCCAAAAGATCCTCTGGAGTAGGTTCAACTGTATAGAGATGGTTGTGGATGCGTGCGCCATTCTTGATGATGGTAGAGACGTCGGCTGGAGTGGATAAATAGAGAAGTACATCGGATAGTGGTTGAGCTTCGTCGTCGACTACCCGGCAGGCACCATAGGCACCCGCCGGACGAAGAGCAGCGAGGACATCTTGGTCTGAGAAGACGAGAGGAACGTTGCGGGCAAGGCAGGTGTAGAGCATTGTGGGAAGGCCGACCTCCTACGTGGTGCCAGCCTATATGCTTTGTTGTCTCGGAAGGGTGATAAGTAAAGTTGAGCAGTCACCCGGCCGAAGAAAAAATATGCGTTGCGTTGAAGCAGAGGAGAGCAGTCGTCGTGTCCCCAACCAGAGCTCTTGAATGTTAAAAGCCTCTTGGAGATCCCGGTCCTCCGACCAAACTGTGTGGCCCCGCCGAGTTAGCAAATCAAGTTTGCTAACCTGCTAAAGGAGAAATGACTTCTCCGTTTAAAAAATGCTCCCCCATTGGAGATACAAATTCAAAAAAAGGCTTTCACAGCCGCAGATCTAAAAATCACAGGAATAGAACCAGCTTTTGGGTGGTTAGGCCGTGTGCATTATGCAGAGTTTCGTCCAGACGTGCCATTTGGACTCATCAGCTGGAATGGCACGCCCCTCCAGGACTCTGCTTAGCAGTGGCAGACCAAACTGTGTGGCCCCGCCGAGTTAGCAAATCAAGTTTGCTAACCTGCTAAAGGAGGGCGTGCCATTCCAGCTGATGAGTCCAAATGGCACGTCTGGACAAAACTCTGCATAATGCACACGGCCTAACCACCCAAAAGCTGGTTCTATTCCTGTGATTTTTAGATCTGCGGCTGTGAAAGCCTTTTTTTGAATTTGTATCTCCAATGGGGGAGCATTTTTTAAACGGAGAAGTCATTTCTCCTTTAGCAGGTTAGCAAACTTGATTTGCTAACTCGGTGGGGCCACACAGTTTGGTCGAGGGGAGAAGAGGCTTTTAACATTCAAGAGCTCTGGTTGGGGACACGACGACTGCTCTCCTCTGCTTCAACGCAACGCATATTTTTTCTTCGGCCGGGTGACTGCTCAACTTTACTTATCACCCTGCCGAGACAACAAAGCATATAGGCTGGCACCACGTAGGAGGTCGGCTTTCCCACAATGCTCTACACCTGCCTTGCCCGCAACGTTCCTCTCGTCTTCTCAGACCAAGATGTCCTCGCTGCTCTTCGTCCGGCGGGTGCCTATGGTGCCTGCCGGCTAGTCGACGATGAAGCTCAACCACTATCCGATGTACTTCTCTATTTATCCACTCCAGCCGACGTCTCTACCATCATCAAGAATGGCGCACGCATCCACAACCATCTCTATGCAGTTGAACCTACTCCAGTGGATCTTTTGGCTGAGCTACCGGACACCGACGACCCTCCGCCTGGAACCATCGATCCGCCCGCTACGACCACACCACCTCCCTACTGCTCACCCCCGCCCCCTTTGTCCTTCCCTCCTGTTACCTCTGCCACTACTCTAACCACTGCTACCTCCACCATTACCACCTCAGTTCACACCTCCTCTTCCCTTCCTATCACTACTACTGTTACCACTCATCCTTCCCCTCTCATGACATTTCCTTTCCCCTTACCTACCTCCACTGACCCCACACACCCCCAGCGCTCATCACTTCCGTCATCTGAAGAGGGATATTCCCATCAAGATACTCCTGGCAACTTGGTACAGCCACCATTGGTCCCACCGCCTTCCACCGGCACTACCACCTTTAGCTGTGTCGTCTGCGGTGTGGAGCCCAGTCTTCCATCAGCATCTATCATCCAAACACTCCGCCAGACAGGGATACCAGTGCGCCGAGCCTTTCGGATCTATAACTCCGCTGGACCCACCTATCTCGTCCGCCTTCATCTGCCGACTGCTGAAGACGTTGAACGCCTCATCGCCACCGGGATCCACCTCAACGGCCGTCATCATCGCATAGAACCATCTCGCTCACCTCCACAACCTTCATCTCATCCCTCCACACCTCGAAGTAGTCCCCGGCCGGCCCCACCTCCCCAACCACCTCCTCCATTTCATCCTTACCTCTTCCCGCCCCCACCTCCTTACTTTCCCCCACCTCCCTCTTTTGATATCCTTCGCCTTCTTCTAACTTCGCTTGTTAGCTTCTCCTCCTTTTATAACACCCTTGCCCTTCATTTATTTTCCTCTCACCTTGTATAACCCCTCTCCTCTTTGTTCACAGCTCATTTTGACATAATCACAACTGTATTCTCACTTCAATAAAGAATAAATACTTAGGAATAGACGCAAATCCCCTCCCATCTCCTAACTCTCCACATCCTTTACCCACCTCCTTCTTCCATCACATCTCCCCAACCCGCCCGCATCTCTTGGCCAGAGAGAGGGCGACACCCTCTAGGTGGCCCGCCCCACCCCTTCAGGGTGGGGAATGAAAGCATTTAAGCAGCAGCAGCAGCAGTTTGGTCGGAAGGCCTGGTCACGACACACCTGCTCTGGTTGGAGAGGGGAGAACACATAACACACGCCCGAAATTTTTCGGCTGGGTGGCCATCATCTTTAATAGCCCACTCAGTCGGCCCAATATAAACACAAACAGGCAGACGCCTAGTTGGCAGTCGCCTATCCTCATCATGACCTACTGCCTCATCCCTGGCGTGGAACTCCACATTCCCGAAGATCACATATTTGAAGACCTCCAAGCAGACGACGTTCCAGTTCTCAACGCCTTCAGACTACAGGACGGTCAGACCGCAGCACCATCTACTCACGTTTTAGTCCAACTAGAAGGAGAAGCAGCCCAACGCCGCCTGTTCACCAACGGAGCAAACATCCATAATAAAACCTACGCAGTGGTGCCAACCCCCCCATGCATCCTGAACCAAATAAAAGCCGACCCTTATCACATCCCCATCATCCAGGTGCCCCCATCGCCCCTACCAACCTTACCCACAACAACAACAACAACAACAACTACCCTCACAACCATAACTCCGTCAACTTGTACCCCCTCCCCAGACATATTCACCACCGTCACAACTTCCCACCCATCCCCAGTAATGTCATCATCCCAGCAGACCCCAGCCACCCCACCACTGCAATTTCCGCCGGACGCCGCAGTCTCACCACCAGCAAACCAACAACAGACGCCCCCACCAGCCGTCTTCAGCTGTGTACTACGTGGGATATCTCCAGAAGTTACCGAGCAAAACATAATCCAAGAACTACGGAAAACTGGAGTCAATTACTTAGAGCCATCAGAATTTACAACAGCCATGGACCTACTTTCATGATGCGCCTCCAGATGCCCAGTAAAGAAGACGCCCAGCACCTCATCAGTACCGGCGCACAAGTCTATGGTCGCCGCCATCGAGTAGAGCCCTCCCACTCCCCACCCTACCCCCACGAAACCGCCAACCATCGATCAATTCACACCGCCGCCCCCAGCCAACCCTCCCCTGTGTTCCCCCATATCTACAACAAACTCCGTTCCCTCTCCCAACTGGACCCATCCCTCTACCTCTCCAAACATACGACCTTCTTCGCCTCCTCATTCTATCTCTCCATAACATCACCACCACCCTCCAGTTCCTAACCTCCCATAGCTACCCCGGACCCTACGTCCGACCGACTTAGGCACATCATACTCATCTTTAAGAATTGTATCACCTCATCCATCAGTCTGCATTGTAAAACTCACCAAAATATCAATAAAGTCTTATATACCAGCACTTAGACAAGACGCAAATCCTCTCCCATCTCCTAACTCTCCACATCCTTTACCCACCTCCTTCTTCCATCACATCTCCCCAACCCGCCCGCATCTCTTGGCCAGAGAGAGGGCGACACCCTCTAGGTGGCCCGCCCCACCCCTTCAGGGTGGGGAATGAAAGCATTGAAGCAAGCAAGCAAGCAGTTTGGTCTGCCACTGCTAAGCAGAGTCCTGGAGGGGCGTGCCATTCCAGCTGATGAGTCCAAATGGCACGTCTGGACGAAACTCTGCATAATGCACACGGCCTAACCACCCAAAAGCTGGTTCTATTCCTGTGATTTTTAGATCTGCGGCTGTGAAAGCCTTTTTTTGAATTTGTATCTCCAATGGGGGAGCATTTTTTAAACGGAGAAGTCATTTCTCCTTTAGCAGGTTAGCAAACTTGATTTGCTAACTCGGCGGGGCCACACAGTTTGGTCTGCCACTGCTAAGCAGAGTCCTGGAGGGGCGTGCCATTCCAGCTGATGAGTCCAAATGGCACGTCTGGACGAAACTCTGCATAATGCACACGGCCTAACCACCCAAAAGCTGGTTCTATTCCTGTGATTTTTAGATCTGCGGCTGTGAAAGCCTTTTTTTTGAATTTGTATCTCCAATGGGGGAGCATTTTTTAAACGGAGAAGTCATTTCTCCTTTAGCAGGTTAGCAAACTTGATTTGCTAACTCGGCGGGGCCACACAGTTTGGTCTTCCTTCTTCCATCACATCTCCCCAACCCGCCCGCATCTCTTGGCCAGAGAGAGGGCGACACCCTCTAGGTGGCCCGCCCCACCCCTTCAGGGTGGGGAATGAAAGCATTGAAGCAAGCAAGCAGTTTGGTCTGCCACTGCTAAGCAGAGTCCTGGAGGGGCGTGCCATTCCAGCTGATGAGTCCAAATGGCACGTCTGGACGAAACTCTGCATAATGCACACGGCGTAACCACCCAAAAGCTGGTTCTATTCCTGTGATTTTATTGACGTTATTAATTTTCTACCTTCTCAGAAGATGTCACTACCTGTAAATTTTGGAGTTTTAGAACTGTGTCACTTTTGATGTGTTTTTGTTTCGCTTGAAGTAAGAAGTGTGAACTTTCTCTTCTAGAGGACACTACTGAAGATCTACAATAGTGCAACCTAGTGCGGAGTCAAAGAACTATTTTTTTTTGGAGAAAATTTAATTTCAAGAGTTTGTTCTTTGTTAAATTTCTTTCTATCATTGTTTAAGTTGGCAATATTTACCCCTTTCTTCCCCTTGTTATGAATGTATCCAATCCCGAATTTCTTCAATTAATTTCTATCCAATCAGATGTATCTTCCCCCAACTTGAATCTGTTGCGGGGTCCTACCCAATAAAGAGTTTGTGGGAGGGTGTTTTCGTTCCCCTAACGCCTAGAACCTTCCGCGAGAGGATATAAACTGCTGATTTTCGGGTCTGCGGGCCACTTCTGTTCCATCTTTCAGTGTGTTAAGTACATAGCAGGGGGCGGGAAGCGCCTCTTTCTTCTCCAGCCGTTCAACACAAGGTAATGGCCGATTAATAACTTCTTTGCTAGCTCAGCAGTTTAACTTTCGGGGCGGGTTCTAAGTGTTCAACCATGTAACCTTTTCCTAAAATGTAACTACTCTTTTCATATATTCTCTTTTAAAACGACATATCGGGATAGAGAGTGCTTAACCCTCTCGAGCTCCCACTCACATCGTCCTGAGGTGAACTTATTTTTCTCAACCAATTCTTCCGTAATGTAATGTAAATTGCTATTAAGTCACCTCTGTAGTATGGGATTAGCCCTTGTATTAACGGCCTAGTGCCAAGTAGGTCTTAAGCAAAGTGTATTAGGAGTGCAAGTTCGCCTCCTCTCAAATTGTATTTTAGAGGTCATGTATTAATCTTCTTGTTATTTAACAGACCTCAGTAGGTTGGGTATTTTGCCCCTGTGTATATGTCCTTTGAGGACGGCTTAAAGGTGGAGTTCGGAGTGGCCTATGATAGGCTTGTATTTTAGGGGGAAGTTGCCCTTTTTGAAAATTGTGTTTCTGCCTCAAGGAGGCTTTTGGATGTAATTGGAAGCAGATGTTTCTGGCATGTTTGGGGGTTTTCGGCCCCTTTGTTGTATGGTGTTCATTGTAAGGTTGGGCTCATTGCTCAAGAATTATGTTTCTGACTTTTGAAGCCCCAAATGGGGTACCTATGTAAATGTATTTGTCAATCGTGTTTCGGCTACTAAGTACCTGTTCTATTTGTTGTTACCTAGTTTTGAAAAGAAAATATAACCTTGTTAAATTTTAAAATTAATTTCACTTTAGTAGCTTGAGACCCATTCACCACCCAGCACCTTCTTTCATGCATAACTACCACCAAAATACGGTAACAATAATAATAATAATAATAATAATAATAATAATAATAATAATAATAATAATAATAATAATAATACCGAGCTCAATAGCTGCAGTCCCTTAAGAGCGGCCAGTATCCAGTATTCGGGAGATAGTAGGTTCGAACCCCACTGTCGGCAGCCATGAAAATGGTTTTCCGTGGTTTCCCATTTTCACACCAGGCAAATGCTGGGGCTGTACCTTAATTAAGGCCACGGCCACTTCCTTCCTACTCCTAGCCCTTCCCTGTCCCATCGTCGCCATAAGACCTATCTGTGTCGGTGCGACGTAAAACAACTAGCCTAATAATAATAATAATAATAACAATAATAATAATAATAATAATAATAATAGTTTTTACTTCCCACTAACTACTTTTACGGTCTTAGAAGACGCCCGCCGGGTGCCGGAATTTAGTCCCTCAGGAGTTCTTTTACGTGCCAGTAAAACTACCGACTCGAGACTGACGTATTTGAGCACCTTCAATTACCACCGGACTGAGCCAGGATTGAATCTGCCAAGTTAGACTCAGAAGACCAGCGTCTCAACCATCTGAGCCACTCAGCTCGGCTATTTTCCTCCTGATTAGTGTTAAGACAGGATGGTTGCATATAACTGAAACACAATAATAATAATAATAATAATAATAATAATAATAATAATAATAATAATAATAATAATCTCGAATACAGATGATCGTAAAACGGGAAAGAAAACTCATCAGAAAAATCTTAGGACCAAAATGAGAAAATGGAATTTGGATGAAAAAGAAATCACATGAAATATATCAAGTTAAAGAAAAATTCTCTGATACAATCGGGAAACGGCGATTACAATTTTATGGTCACTTATATAGATTGGATAACAGGCTCCCAAAGAAATTTTAATCTCAGCCTTATAAATAAAAAACCCCAATAATTGGTTAAAAGTAATCAGTGAAAACATAAATGAAATTAGCGTTAGTGAAGAAACCATTCAAGGTAGAATAAAATTCAGAACCTTAATTGACAAACACAAATTTTCTGTAAAGCCCACCCGACTAAATAAAGGATGGACTGAACAACGTGAAAGGGAACAGCGATAGGATGAAGAGATATTGGGAAGAGAAGAAGACAAAAAGAAAAAGTGGGAATATGTTCAAACGTGCTCCTTATTTGGGCAAAACGAATCAATAAATATTACTACGTCCGACTCGTTGACTGAACGGTCAGCTTACTGGCCTTCGGCTCTGAGGGCCCGGATTCGATTCCCGGCCGGGTCGGGGATTTTAACCTTAATTGGTTAATTCCAATGGCACGGGGGCTGGGTGTACGTGTTGTCTTCATCATTATTTCATCCTCATCACGACGCGCAGGTCGCCTACGGGAGTCAAATAGAAGGACCTGCAACTGGCGAGCCGAATCCGTCCTGGGATATCCCGGCACTTAAAACCACACGACATTTCAATACTACTACTACTACTACTACTACTACTACTACTACTACTACTACTACTACTACTACTACTACTACTACTACTACTACTACTACTACTACTACTACTACTACTACTACTACTACTACTACTACTACTACTACTACTACTACTACTACTACTACTACTACTACTACTACTACTACTACTACTACTACTACTACTACTACTACTACTACTACTACTACTACTACTACTACTACTACTACTACTACTACTACTACTACTACTACTACTACTACTACTACTACTACTACTACTACTACTACTACTACTACTACTACTACTACTACTACTACTACTAATAATAATAATAATAATAATAATAATAATAATAATAGCCCATCTGAGTAGTTTAGAAGAAAAAGGAAGTCAGACTTTCTGAATCCTAATTGGCGTGTACTTTAAAGCGGTTCTATGGAACTAACTTCCGGTACCTCAGTGTAACTCAAAACTATAAAAAGGACCTAAAACTCATTACATCATATAATATTATCCACGTCAGTACGAAACATTTCTGTTTCCTATTTTCAGTTCCTGTTTCAACTGTCAAACATGTGGATAGAATTTCAGTGGAAGCTTCTTCTCTAGCTGGTAACCAGCCCACCATGCGCGACGTGGTTTAAAGAAAAGAGGTCGGAAGAATGGAAGGAAAGAAGGGCATATAAGTAAATTAGGAAGGATGGGCAAAAGTTAGTGTCCAAGAAAGTGAATTGTTGATAGAACGTGGTCGGTGGTTGATGTTTTATATTCTCGACTCAGGATTGGTGGTTATCATGTCGATATGCCTTGGTGTACGTCTTATTCCTATGGTTTTCGCAAAGGTGCCGGAAATGTTGTCCTGTAGGACCTGGAGCTGATTAATTTGAGCACCATCGAATACCACCGGGCAGAGTTAGAATCAAACCCAACAATTTGGGCTTAGAATGTAAGTGCTTAACCGAGAGTCTGTCATAGAAATTTCAAGCTTCACTAAAGAGCTGTTCTATGTAATATGAGGGTTTACTTAGTTTTCCGTTAACTTTTCGTAGTTCAGTTCGTTAGTAGCCCTATTAGAAGATGTTCGAACACTCCAAAACATATATGAAGTCCTGAAAAAAAAATTACGCTCCTCGACGTTAGCGAAAACAGTAAAAGTAGTCAGAGGGACGTAAGACAAATAGAATTATTATTTATTTTTATTGAATTATTTATTTTACGATGTCGTTTTACGTTGCACCAACACACATAGGTTTTATGGAGACGATATTATAAGAATGGGCTAGGAATAGGAAGAAAGCGACGATGGGACAGAGAAGAGCTAAGAGTTGGAAGGAAGCGAACGTGTCCATAATTAAGATGCAGTTCAAGCATTTGCCTGGAGTAAAAATGGGAAATGACGATAAACCACCTTCAGGGTTGCCGACAGTGGGGTTCAAACCCACTATCTCCCGAATGTAATCTCGCAGCTATACGACCCTAACCGCACGGCCACTTGATTGGCATTCATTTATTATTTTACATCTTCATTAGTGATCGTTATGCCTTTCAGCGTTCAGTCTGCAAAACCCTGTGAATTACCGAGCTCGATAGCTGCAGTCGCTTAAGTGCGGCCAGTATCCTTTATTCGGGAGATAGTAGGTTCGAACCCCACTGTCGGCAGCCCTGGAAATGGTTTTCCGTGGTTTCCCATTTTCACACCAGGCAAATGCTGGGGCTGTACCTTAGTTAAGGCCACGGTCGCTTCCTTCACACTCCCAGCCCTTCCCGGTCCCATCGTCGCCGTAAGACCTATCTGTGTCGGTGCGACGTAAAGCAACTAGCAGAAAAAAAACCTGTGAATTTGTAAAACGCTACCACAATCCTCTATTTGTAACTAGCCCCGTGGCCTCGTTTCGTTCTATACCTCTTACCTTCAAATTGGTAGAAACCGAGTCTAACCATCGTCGTTTTGGTCTCCCTCTATTTCTCTTACCCTCCATAACAGAGTCCATTATTCTCCTAGGTAACCTATCCTCCTCAATTCGCGTCACATGTCCACAACACTGAAGCCGGTTTATGCGTACAGCTTCATCCATCGATTTCACTCCTAACTTTTCTTTTATCCCCTCATTTCGAGTACCCTCCTGCCATTGTTCCCACCTGTTTGTACAACCAATCATTCTCGGTACTTTTATGCCTGTTTCTTCTAACTTATGAATAAGATGTCCTGAGTCCACGCAGCCTTCACTCCCATAAAGTAAAGTTGGAATGAAAACAGACCGATGTAAAGATATTTTCGCCCGAGAGCTGACTTCCTTCATACAGAATACTGTTGATACCAAGTGCGAGCTCATTGCATTAGCTTTACTGCACCTTGATTCAATCTCACTTACTATACTACCAGGCTGGGAGAACACACATCCTAAATACTTCAAAATATCTACCTGTTTCAGCTTTGTATCCTCAATCTGACATTCATTTTTCCTTGGATTTCTTACCTACTGACATCAATTTAGTCTTCGAAATTCTAATTTTCATACCATACTCATTGCACCTACTTTCATGTTCCAAGATATTAGACTGCAGGCTGCATAGGCCAGACTGCTTTCTACATCTCCAAAGCAAAGCAAAGTCACCATGAAGGCCTTTGTAGGAGTGGAAGGTAAAGGCTTCCACCATTGTTAACCTCGGCACGTGATGGGGTAGAGTGGTTAGCTGTACGCCCGGCCGTCTTTGCCCCCAGGAATCAACCTTGTACTCATTTTTGGTGTAGGCTGAGTGAACCTCAGGGCCATATGCACTTCCGGCAGTGGAAATCTCGTTTCTTAAATTTTACGACTTCCTGACGGGGATTCGAACCCACGTCCTTCCGGGCGAACAGAGCACGCCTTTACCGCCTCGGCCAGGCAGCCTCTTTCTACATCTCCACCTACCTGAATCCCGCCCTGCCATTTAATACCTTTCAGCAGCTGATCCGTGTAAACTATGAATAACAAAGGTGAAAGATTTATTTATTTATTTATTTATTTATTTATTTATTTATTTATTTATTTATTTATTTATTTATTTATTTATTTATTTATTTATTTATTTATTTCTAACGACTGCTGCTTTAGACTTGAACATCGAGTTCACTCAGCTGTTGGATTAATGATGGTGGACAATTTACGTCTGCCTGCGGTCCTCGGTATGATCGCAGCGAACATTATGAAAATATGTGTTCCAGAGTCTCACACGACAGTCAGGTGATCTCTGAAATCTCCACTCATGAAGATAGTGTACGTTTTGGGATCCGCAGCTCGCCAGTCTACCATTGATCTACTGAGGCGAGTTTAAATAAGGAGTAAAACTGCACTGTGAAACATCTAGATACTGATCCTTGTTTCAAGAGGCGTTGATCTACATCGTAGGACTTGGCCGGCTCTGAATCGGTTTCGCACAACACATGGCCGAAATGTTTCACTTAAGCACTTATAACTACATTCGGTGTGTGCATTTTTCAAAAAAATCAGAATACGCCTGAGGGTATAGAACCAAGGAACACATTACAAAAACTATTGTGTATTTTTTTTTTTGCTAGGGGCTTTACGTCGCACCGACACAGATAGGTCTTATGGTGACGATGAGATAGGAAAGGCCCAGAAGTTGGAAGGAAGCGGCCGTGGCCTTACTTAAGGTACAGCCCCAGCATTTGCCTGGTGTGAAAATGGGAAACCACGGAAAATTATCTTCAGGGCTGCCGATAGCGGGATTCGAACCTACTATCTCCCGGATGCAAGTTCACAGCCGCGCGCCTCTACGCGCACGGCCAACTCGCCCCGTAAAAAAAAATATTGTGTAAAGAAGTTAATTTGGCTAAGATTTGAATAAAAAAGAACAAAGACACAAGCGATTTTAGGCAGCTTTTCCGGAACTACATTTAGTCCGGAAGTTTTTTCGAAATTTGTTCTTTAGTTTCATAGAGCTATTCAAGACTTACAATATGACAAAAATATGGGCCCTTCACCTTTCGGCACAATTGAGAAAATTACTGAATTTTACGTTTTTTTGTATTTTTTTTTTTTTTGCTAGTTGTTTTACGTCACACCGACACAGATAGGTCTTATGGCGACGATGGGACAGGGAAGGGCTAGGAGTGGGAAGGAAGCGGTCGTGGCCTTAATTAAGGTACAGCCCCAGCATTTGCCTGGTGTGAAAATGGGAAACCACGGAAAACGCACATAAGCGACTGCTAAGAAATGTCTTCAATATTATAAGAACTTTTGTGACGTTTTTCATGGCCTTCTGCTCGGCGCGTGAAGAACTATGAATCGATCCATAGCCCAAGTTCTCGAAACATTGGGTATTTCACGTCAAGATCTGAGCTTGATTATTTAAATAAAAATCGCTGATTCCGTGGCCAACATCCACCATTACATTTATATGTAGAAATGAGTTGGGAAAATAATTTACCATGTAACTTATTATCAAATATAATAAATCAAATTGTGTTCGCAACAGATTTCCACTGTTGATTGAATTCATATACAGTATCTTGTGGCAACTAGATAAACATCTAACAATGCATTTGTAAATAAACGTTTTCTCTCTCTTCCTATTCACCCACTGTGCAAGTTTTGAAAAGGTATTTTCCACTCTGTGTTGATTTGATGCTAAATGCTGTTTCTTAATAAGTTGCTCGATGGTAAAGGAACTCTCTCTCTGTAATCAACTTGAGAATTTTATAGTCGCACAGTAACATTTTCGCTTCTTCATTATTACCTGCTTGATATCACAGAGTCAGAAGTACTAAAAAGAAGGAATGCCGAGAGTTCGTCGATTTCCATTGCAGTTTACTCCAAGTATCATTCAGAATAGAGCAGTGTGGGGAAGACATCAAATGTCGGAGTGCGAAAATTACTGAGGCATTAAAACTAGTGTTCGTTGAGATACGAGAACCCAAAATGTGTTTCTATTCCCTTGTCTTCATTTTAGCACTAAAATAAATGCATATCTCTCCGTTATTTACGGTGTATAGAACTATCAGTTTTCTCAATTTAGAAGCCTTTATATAGAACAGGCAATAAAGGATATCAACGATAAATTTGGAAAGGGAATCACAATCCAAAGAGAGGAAATAAAAACCCTGAGTTTTGATATTGTTATTTTATCTGAGACAACAGAAGATCTGGAGATGTTGCTGAATGGTATGAATTGAATCTTGGGTGAGGAGTACAAGATGAAAATAAATAAGTCCAAAACAAAGGTAATGGAGTGCAGTCGTACGAAGTCAGGTGATGCACGAAGTGTTAGATTAGGAAATGAAGTCTTAAAGGAAGTAGATGAATATTGTTACTTGGGCAGTAAGATAACTAACAATGGCAAAAGTAAGGAGGTCATAAAATGCAGGCTAGCACAAGCAACGAAGGCCTTTCTGAAGAAAAAAAATGTGCTCACTTCGAATATTGCTATAGGAATTAGACAATTTTTCTGGAGACTTTCGTTTGGAGTGTGGCAATGTATGGAAGTGAAACATGGACGATAACTCGCTCAGAAAGAAAGAGAAGAGAAGCTTTTGAAATGTGGTGTTACAGAAGAATGCTGAAGATAAGATGGATAGATCGAATCACGGATGAAGAGATACTGAATCGAATTGTTGAGAGGAGATCGTTGTGGCTAAATTTGACGAGAAGAAGGGATAGAATGATAGGACACGCCATAGACACCCAGGACATGACAAGCAGATTAGAGCAGATGTACCGAGCTCGATAGCTGCAGGCGCTTAAGTGCGGCCAGTATCCAGTATTCGGGAGATAGTAGGTTCGAACCCCACTGTCGGCAGCCCTGAAGATGGTTTTTCGTGGTTTCCCATTTTCACACCAGGCAAATGCTGGGGCTGTACCTTAATTAAGGCCACGGCCGCTTCCTTCCAACTCTTAGCTCTTCTCTGTCCCATCGTCGCCATAAGACGTATCCGTGTCGGTGCGACGTAAAGCAACTAGCAAAAAAGAGCAGATGTAGGATGCAGCAGTTATGTAGAAATGAAAATGTTAGCACAGGATGGTGTGGAATGGAGAGAGCTGCATCAAACCAGTCTATGGACTGATGACTCAAACAACAACATAAACCAACCTTATCCTTCAATCCAATCAATTGATGAGATCTGTGGTAGAATGTTGGCCTTCAGATCACAAGATTGCGGTCTCAAATTCAGTAGAAGGGGTCGTGAAAAGTCATCTGTTTTCTGTCCACTGTCCTGTGTTGAAGAGTGGACACTAACGGCTTCGTCAACGTAGTGGATGGAAACGTGGACTCGCTTGGAGAATATTACACTGGGCGTTGAACCTGTATTAGAAGGCCGCCATTGGCAATACAGCAACTATGACACGCGAAACGCTAAATAGAAAATCAAAACTATGAGTTTAGCCATATTTCTTCGACAGCCGCCTGACGGCAACACGCTACCTTCATTTTGTCCCACAGTAGACGGAGAACGTGCCATTGTTAGACCCATTATAAATGTGGTTTCAATAGGACGGGGCCCCATCTTCACGATTCATTAGTCGTTCGGAACCATCTACTTGCTTCACATCCTAATAAATGGACAGAAAAGGGAGAAGCCATTCCATGGCCCACCAGATCACCCGACCTTACGCCACTTGAACTCTTCTTGAGGGGTCACTTAAAGCAAGTAGTGTATATGTAGGAGTCTGAAAATCCTGGTCTCCTTCGTCAAATGACCACCGAAGCATGCCACGCTGTTACACCTCACGCCATGCTGCAATCTGCAAAAACTAAGGCGGTCAACATTTCGAGCGCCTTCTGCGGTCAATTTTCAAAGTACCCTGCTTACTACCTGCTGACCATTATGTCGTAATCCAACATGGCTACGTAACATCCATTATAAATTATCTCTTCAAAGATCAATTGGAACAAATAGATGTGTGGCACCATCACACCCATTGTGAACGGTGTAAAGCGAAAAAAGAAAAGTGTATCAGTTTCGAATTTATGCTGTTCCCTATCCTCTTAGCTCCACACCAGCAACGATGGGTTATTTAGTCCTAGGGCCCGGATGTTTATGCAGTAATTGGTTAGAATGCAAACTTACTGAAGTGAGTAACAAGTAGATTCTACCTGCACGACGGTAATGTTATAACCATAAAGCAGAGTCGAAGTACAGGTAGACTCTACTTGTTACTCGCTTCAGTAAGGTTGCATTCTAACCTAGTACTGCATAAACATCCGGGCACTATTAGTCACTTTAGCTACGGAGAACCGTGGCGTGTGGATGGCAAGTGTTTAATCTGTTTGTAGTCTTTCACTCCTGTCCAAACGTGAAGTAATGTTATTCGCAACTGTTTTAAACATTCATTATAGTTCATGTTATTTAAATAACATTGGCGCTAATGATCTCATTTATATTTTAAGCATGTACGCAATGGTAACGTTGTATTAGGCCAATAGAGAATTCGGTACCAATGATTTTAGGTTAACTAAGATATAAGAGTTCGCAGGGTTACATATATCGATAATAATAATAATAATAATAATTGCACCGGTTGGTACACCCCTACGCCGCACTTTTGAATTTTCCGCCTTAAGTAATCCTCTACAGGAGAAACCCTGAACTTTACAAACTGGATTAACTCATAAGTTTCTCAGAAGATGTCACTACAGTAAAATTTGTGATTACAAAGTTGCCATTACTGTGTGGAGTTCAACTTGTTTTGTTTTCTATTGATCAAGAAGTGTGGACTTTCTCTGATAGATGTCCCTACAAAAAACTATGACCATGCACCCTGGTGCGAAGTGTAAGAACTTTATTTGAAGAAATTTTGTATTCATAAGTTCGTTCTTTACTAAATTTCGTTCTTTCATTTGTGGGTTGGCAATATAAATCTTTTCTCTCCGCCAGTTTTGAACTTAGCCAATCCAGAATTTCTGTAATTAATTTTTGACCAATAGTGTATTTCTTCTCCAATTTTGATGTGTAACATTTAGCCAGCCAATAAACGACTGTGGGTGTGTCTTAATTATTCATGAAAGGTCTCGAATCTTCCCCGTGAGTATAAAAACTGCTGATTTTCGTGTCTCTCGGCCACTCGAACAACATCTAGTCTAGTGTATGGAAGTGTAGCAGGAGGCGGGAAGCGCCTCTTTCATCCGGCAGCAGCTCTTCAACAAGGTAATCGCCACTTAACATCTTTATTTCTCGCTAGCTCAGCAGTCTAAACCGCGGGGAAGGTTCGAAACCTTTACTATGTAACCTATCTTGAAACATGTAATTTGCCGTCGCTTTTGTAAAACTTCACATATCTTTAACTGTAAAACGGGGATAGAGAGTGCTTTACCCTCTTGAGCTCCCCTTCATTTTTGGTTTGAGGTGACTACGTTTTGTAACTGTTTCTTCCCTTCTGTAATGTCTTAAAGTTTTCTCATACGAGTCACCTCCATAGTTTAGGATTAGCCCCTGTTTCTTCGGCCTAGTGCCTCTTAGGTTTTAAAAAAGGTTTCATTTAGGACTGCAAGTACACGCCTCCATTCTGTTTTGCATTTTCGGCCATTTACTTAACCTATTCTTTTTCAACGAAGGCCCCAATAGGTTGGGTACAAGATACCCCTGTTTCATTGTAAGTTGTGCCTTGATGGCAATCATGTGTAAAAGTCTGGTATTACCCTTATAAGCTTGAAAAATTGAGAGCGGGTTAGCTCTTTTATTTGTGGTAAAACTGCCTCCAGGAGGCCTGACATGTTTTTGGAGCTTATGCTCCTTGAATGAAGGGGTCTTCTGCCCTTCGAACAAATGAGTGTACCTTGGTAAAGTTGGGCTAGTAGCTCAAGGATTGTGTAATTGTGGCTCGAAGCCCAGAACTTGTAAAGACCCTGAAACTCGGGCTTTCGTTTGTAAAATTATACCTTGTACCTGATTAGTGGATAGTGGTTGAGTTGTTGTTATCTGTTTAAATTCTATGTAAAATTTGTTAAGTTTTTCTACTTGTGAAAATATAAGCTTTATTGAAATTTTAATTCATCTTTCGGCCTTGTAGTCTGACCCATTCCAGCCCGCATCTTCTTTCACCTCTGCCTTCCATGGGTAACTCCGTAACAATAATAATAATAATAATAATAATAATAATAATAATAATAATAATAATAATAATAATAATAATAATAATAATAATAATAATAATAATAATAATAATAATAATAATAATAATAATAATAATAATAATAATAATAATAATAATAATAATAATAATAATAATAATAATAATAATCTTAGTAATAAATACCCATTATAATAATGAAATATAATCAATAAGAAATAGTAGTTATAACAACAAACACCTTATTAATAAATTAAATTCATATCAATAAAATAACAATACTACTGACAATATAACTGTATACATTCTATCGAATACTGCAGTGGTCTGCCTGGAGTATCAGGCATGTAACTCCATAGTCACACAATTAAAATATTATGTAACAAAATTTTATATCACGGGCTTTGTATAACAGGAACGGGTGAAAAACAGTCAAACATTGACACATGTGTAGGTAATCACAAATTCAGTGTCCGTCATTTACGAACTTTTACTTTTCACTAGCACTAATGATTTTCTTAAACGTTTTAATACCGTAAGGAAATCTACCAGGAACCACATTCTTTACGACGATTCCTTACGACATAGATAATATTCTACCGCCCTTGAGTCCTGAATATCTCACCGAGCCAGTAATACCATCCGGGTCAGTCTCAATGACTGACCACAGATTTTGAAATCTACATTATATCAAGATAGGGGCTGCCTGGCCGAGGCGGTAAAGGCGTGCTCGGTTCGCCCGGAAGGACGTGGGTTAGAATCCCCGTCAGGAAGTCGTAAAATTTAAGAAACGAGATTTCCACTTCCGGAGGTGCATATGGCCCTAAGGTTCACTCAGCCTACACCAAAATGAGTACCAGGTTAATCCCTGGGGGCAACGGTGGCCGGGCGTAGAGCTAACCACTCCACCCCTTCACGTGCCGAGGTTAACAATGGTGGAAGCCTTTACCTTCCACTCCTCCAAGGGCCTTCATGGCCTGTACGGAGGTGACTCTGCTTTTTTGTTATATCAAGATACTGGAGAAAACCTAATTTTCTAGAAATGAAGTTAGTTATAACCATGAGGAAAGCAGAGTTATTTTCTTGGAGGATTGACTGATCCTTTCAGTAACCACTACATGTGCGACCAAATTCCTGTCAGCAGTCCTTAAAGCTCCCTGGATCATGGACAGCAAACCACAGCGTAGTGATGAATGGTGGGAGATTGCGGAAGGATTACAGAGAGAGTAACACTATTGTATGATAATGTTCCGGGTAGTTTTATTGAACAGTCCATTAAGTATCACAGCCACAACCCGATACTGTGAATATGTGGGTGCTTTATGTTATAATTTATTTACTAGTCGGTTGAACGCAGAGTTGGTTTAGCTTTCACCTCTGGGGGTAATTAATATAATAAGTTGGGTTTTCCCCTCGGTCAAGATGAAAACGGGAGAACTTTCCAAGTTTTAAAGATGAACGTAGTACAAAAGCAATCACCAGAACTGTTAAATTTATTTTATTTTATGTCGCGCCGACACAGACAGGTCTTATGGCGACGATGGAATTGAAAAGAAACACAGACAAATTTGTTGGTTTCTTCCTCACTTATTTTAATTGTTCCAATCTCCTTTATTGACACAAGACATTTTTGGATTGCATTTTTCCTACATATATTTATTTCTAAGTGTATGGCTTTTGGTGCCGGGAGTCCACGAAGACATGTTTGTCTCGCCAGTTTCGTGGCTACGTTTCTCAGTACAATGGGCAGAGGGGAGTTATAATGTTCCGCTGTGTGTGAGTGTTGTGTGTGTGTGTGGGAGGGGGTGTAGGTGTGTTTGTACGGACTAATAATGGGAAGAAGATGACCGTGGCCACAAAGGAGGCACCATCCCAGAGTTTACACTGATATGAAATGGAAAACCACTTAAAATAATTTCGAGGATGACCGACGGAGGATTCAAACACGCCTGTCTCCGAGCTAACTTGTTCGGTCCAACAATGTGTATAGATAAAAGATGTTACATAGTTACATAGTTAAGATAGTAGGCAAAACAATTGCGTGATACAGATATATTTTCTACTTGGGTCACCCGATCATGAAGGTTAGATTTTTTAAAATCTGCCGTGCTAACGAGTATTTATTCCCGCGTCAGCCCGGACTGCAATGGTTGTACTAGTCCCGTACAGGGTGTTGCTACAGCTTCCGTTGCTGTGTTTGTCCAGCAGATTCCAGGCCTAGAATTCTTCGGTACAAAATTAGAACTAAAATTCGCTGTCTAAAGTGTGAAACCTGCCTGTGTCTCTCCAAGTAATTCAACTGTCTCAAAATATCCCACACATATGTTGAGAAATGGTCTGCTATACACGAATTAAATGGAGCATCTGAGTGAATACTTTTCGTAAGGTAAAGGTAAGGGTTATTCTGCCCGAAGGCAGGTCCGAACCTCCGCAGAGGTGTTCCTGATCCGGAGTTTACGTGCGGTAGGGTGGCCAGTTCCTTTCCGCTCCTCCATTCCCTTACCCCCCCCCACCAACAGCGCGTGGCAACCCATCCAACTCCTGACCACGTCCAATGTTGCTTAACTTCGGAGATCTCGCGAAATCCGGTGTTTCAACACGGCTACGGCCGTTGGCACCTTTCGTAACAATTACTCTAATTATATTAATACATTTATTTTTTATTATTTGGTATAATTTCAGCGAAGAAATATTAGCCATTTAAAACATTTTCGACTTTAAATTCTTTCATGTAAAATAATGGGAACACTTGCTCAATTAAAACTTTACCTACACGACTCTGTTGGTAACTTCCCGTATCACTAATAGCAGAACTGTATGCTTAGTATTTTTTTTCTCTTTCCCGGGCCTTTTACACATCTAAAACGTATTTTTGAAGCAAAAATAATTTTTAAAATTCAGGAAGGAAAGGGATGTTATTAAGTTTAGGGTTCAGGAGTAATTACTACCTTCTCCAGTATTGCATGCCCATTCTAATTATGACTGCTTTCTCAGAGATATAGTGGTGTACCATTTATGTGCTCTGTAGTAGAGCCTCGGTACACATTAACAGGACAGGGAGAGAGACTTGAGGGTGATATTACCATGAAACTTATAGCAGCAGTAAAGGTCAGTCTCACTAGTAAAGTTCTCCTTTAGGAATGATATCCCCGTTATCTTTACGAACACCTCCGTTGTTGTTAAACTTAACTATAATGTAACAAGAAATTATACTGGGGACGGGAAATTGTTATACTCAAAGGAAATTTGAAACCCGATGTTGAACGCCATATAGAACTGAATTCCATGAAAGATACGTGGCATTAGGCAGCATCAACTTCATTATGGACGGTTGTACATTTCTGTGCTCAATAATAACAATAACCCCTAAAGCTAAATTCTGAAAAATTAAGTGAATAAGTGCAGGTACTTAGGAGAAGTAATTCAGCCATCAGGATTGAATCGTGAAGCAAATAAAGAGATGATCTCAACATTACAGAAGGCCTATACACACACGTGGAACAGATATAACCGAATATCAATATCCAAACCAAACCCCATCCCACTACAGCCCTTGAAGGGCCTTGGCCTACCAAACGACCGCTGCTCAGCCCGAAGGCCTGTAGATTACGAGGTGTCGTGTGGTCAGCACGACGAATCCTCTCGGCCGTTATTCTTGGCTTTCTAGACCGGGGCCGCCATCTCACCGTCAGATAGCTCCTCAATTCTAATCACGTAGGCTGAGTGGACCTCGAACCAGCCCTTAGGTCCAGGTAAAAATCCCCGACCTGGCCGGGAATCGAACCCGGGCCTACGGGTAAGAGGCAGGCACGCTACCCCTACACCACGGCGCCGGCAATATCAATATCCAGGAACGCAAAATGAAAGACATTACAACTCAGTTATCAAACCTTGGAGGCCACTTATTTATGACATAGAGAAACATATTGAGGAAAGTCTTTGGTCCAGTCTACTCTGAGGGAATTTGGATGAAACAGAAATCTTGGAAGCTTTATCAGCATTCTGAAAAGATCACCGACAATATCAGGAAAAGGTGATTACAGTTCTATGGCCTCATTCTCATAATGAACATTGACAGGCTCATGAAGAGGATTCTCAACCTTGCTCTCTCAATGAAAGTCAAGAACAAGTGGCTTAGTGAAATAGAAAAAGATCTTCATGCAATCGGCATCCCACAGGAAATTATTCAAGATCGACTCCAATTAAAAAAAAACCAGTCAACAACCTTCATTTTGCTGAAAAAATGAATTCCAGGACCAATAAATCATGGACTGAATAACGAAGGAAAATTTTCTGTGCCCAGATGAAGAGATTTTGTGAGAATAAAAAACTCAGATAAAAATCATTAAAAATATAAAAATAATGATAAATAATAACATCCACAATAATAATAATTTCTTGTGACTATTGCTAGGCGATGCACCTCTCTGGTAAGTGAGGATGGCGTCTGCCATGTATGAGAAACTGAATGTTACTGTGGTGGAGGAGAGTATAATTATTCGTTGCGGGAGTGTTGGTAACAGCACAAACACCCAACCTTCGAGTCAAGAGACTTAACCATCTAACACCAAAATCTCTCGATACTCGCGAGAAAAGAAACCGTAGCATAGAGGCCGCTCACAACGCAGCCAAGGAGCCGTACAAGAGACCAATAATAATTTACCTCTGAATACATTTTACCTCTCTCGTCAGCCTTCAGATCAAATAGCTGGTCAATTTACGTAGCCTGGTGTCATTACTGGTACTTATAACACATTTAACCTCAACTCATGGGAAAGCGGGCAGAGAGCGAGGTCAGCACATTCTGTGCTAGCGAGCAGGTATCAAGAGGCAGATGTTTATTAGAGTGCAGAAGCAATGGACACGTGTAACCACAGTGAGGTGTCTCTTTGTGTATTACGATATGAAAGAAATCTAAAAGGTATTCCTTTTGCAATTTTTAAACTCGTAAACTATTTGTACTAGAATTCTAAAAAAAGAAAAAAGAAAACACCATTACATTATAATTTAATCTACTTTTATTTAAGAGGCTACCCGGCCAAGGCGACAGAGACATGTCCGTTTCACCGGAAGGGCATTGGTTCGATTCCCTGATAGGAAATCTAAAAATTTAAGAAACGATACTTCCTTCTTCTGAGGTGCATGTGGTCCCGAGATTCACTGAGCCTACACCAAAAATGAGTACCAAGTTAATTCCAGGGGCAAAGGTGGCGGGGCGTAGAGCTAACCACTGTATCCCACCATATGCCGTGGTTACGGATAGTGGAAGCCTTTACCTTCCACACCTCCAAGGGCCTTCATGGCCTGTTCGGATATGACTTTGCTTTGCTTTGCTTTGCTAGTTTTACTTGGTTAATGTCGATAGGCATTAATCTATTTGAACAAATTAAATTTCCAAAATATATACACATTCTTATAATTGTTAAAAGTGTGATTGTGCTATAAGTGCTATATGAGCCTCTTGTTCCACTTCATTTCTGTGAAAACAGCACATCAATAGCACCTTCCTCTCCAAAAATATTTGGGTGGAAGTTTTAGGTGATTCACCCTCTATATTGCCCTCCGTATTTCCCGATCAAGCTCAGCCGGCACGCAAGAGATCCCGAGGTGGACCTTCGTCTGCGAGCTGTCTTAAATTTTGGAGGCATTTAAAGGACAAGGGTTGACGACAATACAAGAAGAGAACAATTTCAAAACATAGGCTTGGCATTTATTGTCAATATGCGCAGATAATAAAATTTAACAATAAAATATTTCTTTCCGAGGATAATTGTGATCCTCACAAAGCTAATCTCGTTGAATGATATCTTGCACATCGTAGACATATTGGGTTATGCTGAAAGAATAAAAGAAAAGAAAAATTAGCCCTCCATCGTCTATGCAAATTAACATTAAAGTGGATGAACTCCATCCTAAACCACCCTGAACCTCAATTATTTCAAAGCTTGATTCCACTCGCGTTTTTAATAAAACAAAACATGGAACTTCCACTTAACTCAGTAGTGGATAACCATGGTACCAATTTCAAATCACCTCTGTACAATATTCACAAAATTCGCTTTACTTTCTCTAATAACTACTGATTATTAATCAAATAACACAGGTTGAGGTTGATAATCTAATTATTTAAGTTATTGATATTCTCGAGAAATTATTAAATAGCTTAATTGAAACAAATCACGTCTTTACATGACTGGAGAATGGATAATAATATTTAACATGATCACTCTTTCTTGAATTTTAAAGGCTTCCTTAAGTTTGCTTCTAAGAACATATTACAATCTTATTTACTTCTTCAAAATCGCATTATTATAGAATTGAATCTATCCCTACGCTTTGCATAACATTTTTTTTTTGCTAGTTGCTTTATGTCGCACCGACTCAGATAGGTCTTAAGGCGACGATGGGACAGGAAAGGACTAGGAGTGGGAAGCAAGCGGCCGTGGCCTTAATTAAGGTACAGCCCCAGCATTTTCCTGGTGTGAAAATGGGAAACCACGGAAAACCATTTTCAGGGCTGCCGACAGCGTGGTTCGAACCTACTATCTTCCGAATACTGGATACTGGCCGCACTTAAGCGACTGCAGCCATCGAGCCTGGTGCAAAGAATTAATCAACAACAATAAGTTATCAAAGAAATAAACAAAACACAGACAACGCTGGAATAATTTCATCCACCGTGCTGAACACGTGGTCAGATCAAGAACCACATTTCAAAAGTAGCACTTCAAAATTATTGATAACTACTCCACACACACCATGCACGTGTAGATGCACGGACGTTATATAAAAATTTACCCTTGGATCCCAGGCTTTAGTTTAAATTTATGATTATTATCATAAATGACGGAAGAATGGAATAAGCAGATGACCATACTTTAAATTAAGCATGTTCAACAACTGATGTGACTTGTGATAGAATAAGAATGATCACTTAATTGAATATTATTTGGCATTACAACGGCGATCCCATCCAAAAATCCCAAAATTTATTGAGAAGAATTGGTAGAACAATAATCATGCACATCGCCAGGGTTAACACTGATTTTCATTAGACACGTAGTCATCGAGTGTCGATAAATTGTAATTATACCTGAAAAATTTGAAATATATCGCAACACGTGCTCCACATTTAATTCGGAATGCATTGTAACTCGTGACACATACTTCCAAAACTCAATAAATATTCCGCAGGATCACCATTGTCCAGGCAAATTACATTATAATCGAACGCACATTAAATATAACAAATGAAAAATTCTAATCTCATTTACCACTCATGATTATTAAATTTTCATTTAACCCGATCTTAATTTATTATTATTATTATTATTATTAACAATGACTTTTAAATCTACCATCAACATCTGAATTAGTATTTAAATAAGATGACACAATCTGCTTAATCGCGTGGTAATGCGCTAGATGAAACACAATCTGAATCTAATAGATCAAACACAACCAAAATCTCGTCCCACAATGTTTCATAAAATTTGAAATTATTTTAAATCGTTATTTATCCGAGAGGTCACTGATTTTAAGCATGGTTTTAAATAATCGCACAGAGGCAGAAATATTCTCAGATGACAAACTACTTCAAATCTACACTTATACATCCCAATTCACAAACTACCTTTACCACATAAGATGAAAGAGGTGAAAAATATCACTAATTGCTCAAAATCCAACAGAAATATTAACTAAGAGAAGAAGATTGTTTAATTTTCTACAAAGATGGACAGGAAATATTATAAAATTGTAGTCAAATTTGTCGATGCAGGTTGATTCCCGGAGCGGTCTATTCTGCTCTTATGACGACGAAGTCCGTCACGTTCTCCCCTTGACGTCAGTGATTCCTACACGTTTAGCAGCACATGGTTGTAAAATTCAGGTCCTACGCCGGATGATTAAGCCATCTTGAAAGCAGGATAGACATCCTGGAGTCCGTGTTGATGTTACGCTGCTAGTATAGGTCCTCTTCTTTCTTCTAAAGACGTTGTTCAACTGAAACTGACACACAAAACGTTAGTATAAGTCCGTGCTAGACCAGGCTGAATTTCAAATATGCACATAACGTAACTTAGGCTCATATTTTCTCCCAGAATAGAAGATAAAAGCGGAGTTGATCAAGGAAACACTGCGTTTTATAGCCTCTCACTTGGAGGTGTGGCTCTTGCGGTAATTATTATTGGTCAGTGCACACGTAATTTTATCTCGTAATTGGCTTGGATTGTTCTAGAATTTTCATGCAGACGGCGAGCGAGCAGGCAGCATGAGTCAGTGGGTTAACCTTGAAATAGACCAGTTTGTCAAATGATCGCCACATGTTATCGATCGATGAGGGCGAGGAGAAAATCAATACTCTTGAAATCTGAACCGATCGAACAGCTGACTGAATGGGCTAGCAGGCTGTCCCCAAATATAACTTACAACATTGCTCACATTGAATGAATGGCACAGACTATTACAGGCACATAATAAAATATTCTACAGCACAAAATTGAAGGGGACAACATAAAGAGTGTTGGAGTCAGTCAGTTGCCTTCGGCAGCCCTGAAGGTGGTTTTCCATGGTTTCCCATTTTCACACCAAGCAAAAGCTGGGCTGGGGTTGTACCTTAGTTCAGTCCACACTGCTTCCTTCCCACTCCTAGCCCTTTTCTACCCCATCCTTGCCATAAGACCTTGTGACGGTACGACGCAGAGTAACTTAAAAATATCAGTAAGTCGTGGTTCAGTCAGTTGCAGTTGAGTATACTGAGTTCAGTTGATGTTATGTAACGAGTTGTCGTAGATCAGTTGAATCGATACCAGTTATCGGATCAATTATCAATTGAGAATTGCTGTGTACATAACTCGTATTTTTATGTGTTATTATATATTTGTATGTGTGTTCAGTGGATATACATATGTACGAGTAGTCATCGATAGTAGTGGTTTTTAATTAATACATCGTTGTATCAGCATCAAATTTTATGTAGAAACGTATATACCAGGTGGCCCTCTAGGCCCGAACTTTCTACGTACAAGTGTCCCGCATGCACTAGTGATGAATGGGATGCCTAAGCTCTTGTTTACGAAAGCTACAACGTGATATATTTTGGGTGTAAAACAAATGGCTGTCTTTTCATTTCACACGTTGTCTAATAGGGTTTCTTGTAAATACGGCAAATATGCAGAAAATAAAGTTTAATAACTCATTAATTTATTCACGTACATACCAAACAGTTGCGTGTATGTGATATGTGCCTTGAACGATCCATTATCTCATAATTGCAACTTAATTTGTCGAAATACATCTATAGATGGCATGTGGCTATTTGAAAACTCCTGCGCATATAGTCTGTAAGCTTCAGCTGCATTCCGACCAGATTTAAATTTGATTGAATTAGATTTAAAATATGCCTGTTTATTCGTCATTGCTGAACACACCAGCCGTTGTTGACATGTTGAAAGCAACATTAGTTCTGCCGTACCGAAAACCCGCAAACTACTATGCACGTTTTTATTACTACTAATGGCGTTCGGCCCCTGAAGACCAGTGCGTCCAGCATTTACAGAGCGAGAGAGCATCCATTCATATACTGCTAAGCATTCGAAAACGGGGCTTAAGAATGCAAGGGGGCGCATTTGTCGGGTAGCGCTGAGGAACATGGAGCGACCGGCCGTCCGGTTGTTATCTCTTCTGTGAAAATCAGTTATTAGACATCCAATTCCCCATTACTGCATGTGGGTCACTTATAAGTATAATGGGCGAACAAAATGTTTCCGTTCGACAACCGTGCAGGCCTGAATCGGGATGCCATTTAGGAAAAATCGCCGTGAGCCTTGAAGCACTCATCCCACCGACGCAACACGTTGAAGATCCTCGTGTGGTAAAACACCGTATCCTGTGCGTGAGTGAAGACGTCCGTAACCGCCTGCTGCACATCCTCGTCCGACAGGAAGCGTCGACCCTTCAAGACTTTTTGAAGGGACTGAAGGCGTGATAATCACTTCATCCGTAATGGATGAGGCTGGCCACCCAGATTGACCGGCGTCTTATGTCGAAACGCGAACCGCACGGAACTTAGTGCACCATTCCACCAAGGTGGTTTTCGACAGACATGCTGCCCCATGCACAGTCTTCATTCTCCTACGGATATCCATCGGTGTTTGTCCTACGGCAGCCAAGAACAGAATAACAGCACAATGGTCCTGTTTGGACGTATTTGATAATAATGTCACCATTGTTCACGTGGCTGGATTTAACGCACGCACCTCGGCACGACATGACTGTTACACTAATCCCTGTGCCTACATGTCTGTGCTTATATACTTGCATCGGAGTCGCGCTACGTTGCATGTCCTCTGCAGCTACGCTCCCAAACGGAAACTTCTTGATCACGCATTACAGAAAGTACGGCGTTGGCAGGCCACCTGGTATTCTGTAGCAATTTGTAAACTTCAACGTGAAATGTTCGAACTTTTTTCACACAACTTGTATATCATACATGGAACCTTAGCTAGAAAACAATTTATCTGACTTTGTCCATTTCAGGTTATTGTGATCGGAGGTTGAAAGTTAAGCCAGTAACATTAATTCGAATGTTAATTATAATTTACTGTTGATAATGATTATAATCATTCAAGCACAATCCTGAAATTACCAGGGTTTCGTCCCGGTGTTGTTGTGGGTTGGGTCGAATGCAGGCATTTAACAACTAGAGGTACATACATCCCCTGGTAGACCGTCATTGCATTGTCCTACATACGAGGCTTGTAGTGTTGTCTCAACGGCGCTCAAGCCGCCAGCGTCATGGTAAGGTTTGGCTATCCTGCTGATGAACCCATTGCTATACTGGAGCGTTACGTTGGTAATTTCACGCTTGAAAAATGCCTTGAAAATGCGAATTAAATTTTGGTTTCCTTCTGGAAACTTATGTTTTATATATACGTGCTGTTCAGTGAATTGTATTCGGTAAATAAGACATTTAAAACCTGAAAAGTTGGAAGAATTTTGAAACTGTAGCAATGTTACAAACATGGATCAGAATTTTCACTTTACACAAAGACTGCAATATTAAAACTCCAAATTTCCTCTATTTTGAGGAAAAACTTTTGTAGAACAGTAAACAGATCAGCGTATCTGAATCAAGAATTGATACGCCATCATGATACAGCCGTCTTTTGACAAGGCTGCCCGATCTGTAACACGTATCTGTATAATTTATGCTTATCTGTTAGTTTTACAGCCATCGGTCTTGTATCATCAGTTGAGTGCTGGTTCCGATATGGTGACAATATCTCTCCAGCTTCAGTTGGCTGCTGCCAGATCTTCTAAGAGCCACAAACAGATACTTTTTTTTCGCGATTTGATGGGGCTCCCAACAACAATCGCGATTTCCTTACATGCGTCATTCTGTTTTAACCGATTACAATGTTGTAAATCCTTGGATCCTACAAAACGGTGTTTTGTTGATATGTAATCAACGTTTAAACTTTGTCTCATGGACCACTCCGAATCCATTTTTCTTTAAAACGGAAGATCCCTAAACAAAGGGTGATGCATAACTAACGAAGTTGGAAGGATGATGAATAGGGAAAAGAAAAGGGGCCTTTGAGCACGTGCAGCACACAAGGCGATCATACGGATTGCTCATCGGGGAAACTACGTTCACACTGTCCATTTCTACATCACGTATCTTCTCTTTGAAACGACGGCAAAAGACCTACTCTTGGTGGGAACATCCTCAATCCGATCATTGTACCATAATTGATGCACCATCTTGATACAGAACTCTGATTTTACAAGGCCGATCATCTATGTATAAAATCCTTAATTCTGTCTGCCATTCACAGCGATATTGAGAAAACCAGAAGGATTCATCAGCCGAAATTGGTACCAGTTATAGTTTTCTATGCCTTCTTTACAAGAAAAATACAATGAACCTCACCCGGCCACGACTATTGTAATTTCTTAAGGAAAACTTCGTTTCTGTCAGCGAATTTATTTTCTCATCACCATGACGACTTTGGTACACAGCTATATCTATCGGCATGTTGCCGAACTGCATCAGGCATCTTTTACTTTCCACATAAATATTGAGAAAACGATAACGTTTGACCGACACATAGGTCTTATGGTGACGATGGGATAGGAAAGGCCTACGAGTGGGAAGGAAGCGGCTGTGGTCTTAATTAAGGAACAGCTCCAGCATTTGTCTGGTGCGAAATATGGAAACCACGGAAAACTATCTTCAGGGGGCTACCGACAGTGGAGTTCGAACCCACTATCTCTCGGATGCAAGCCCACAGCTGCGCGCCGCTAACCGCACGGCCAACTCGCACGGTAACTCATGTTTCAGTCGTAGGAATCGAACAGGGCAGAATTTGGCTGGCAAATAGAGCACGAGTGAATACATTATCTCGAGAAGTACTTGTCAAATTTTCAAAATAATAACGGTGATTAATTAATATGTAATATTTCTAAGTTTAAGGCTGGATGTAGAAAAGAGTGTAATTCCATTTTAGAACAGAAAGTTAGTACCGTCATCTCACAAGATATTGGCACAATGAAACAGTACTGTATGTCCGATTATGAGCCACCTGGTACCATTACTGAAAGTGAAATCCAAATGTCAGTAACTTTATCCATTTAGAAGTTATTTGAGATGGACAACTTATCTGAATAACACTTTAAATCCTGTAATAATATGCAAGAAATAAACTTTCTAAAGATGAAAATAATGAAATTGGTTGAATAGCTCTGGAGATTAGTCCCCATATGTAAACAAGCAATTCATAATAGCTCCGTAAATTATTATCTATCATTTTAAGTAGTTATGGATTTATACGATCGCAGTAGCACTGCAACACGTATTAATATATGCGACATCAGCTGGGAAATATCCCATGCGGAATGAAAATTCTCGTAATGTCATTACTTATTATTTTGCATTAAAATGTAAAATATTTGAGGTTCGTCTATAATGTTATCTACAAGAGTAATTGCTGACCTGGTAGACGCACTGTATTCTCCTAAGAGTCTCCTGAGTCCGAACGACCACGCATCCATCTGTCACCCTGTCTTTCTCCGGGAGAAGTAGAATGGAAGAGAATTGAGTTACAGAACAAAACGTCGCTCTTGGGGAGATGTTGTTCTGTATTCAATACACTAGGCCGTGTAAACAAACCTCCGAACATCTCAACTTTACAAAACACAAGTAAAATAGCGGTCAGTAAAAGTCTATGGGAAAAATATGAGCAGAAACACATCAGAAAAATGGATGCGGTATCCAGAGCGAACGCTAAAAGCTGTAAAATAACCCTTTCCATTTTCACTATAATATGTACGCTATCATGACGACGTGTTTAAGGGAATAAATGAATTTTACTTGTATCAAGTAAATTTCGTATTAATAACGTTAGTGAAAAGACATCACTGCACAAATAAGTACAAAATAAACAATTGCATCGTCAGTTGTTGGAACTGTTGGTGAAAATATGCATTTTTTAATAAATCTCCACTTGTATTACTACTATTAATGAGAACTACTTCTAGTTCAAACATAACTTGATTTTAGATGAAAGTAGAAATAATTAAGTTATTGCACATAATTTAAATTTTAAACAAATTTACTTTTCTGATGTGTTTAGTTTCAACAAATAAATAAAAGGTAATATATTAAGTTCTTAGTTTTCTTACTTTAAATGTAGGAACAAAGGATTTCTTCCATGCCAAAATTCTAAGTACAAGCATCAAATAAATATGAGTACTCCATATTTAGTCTGGGACTGGCCCAAAGAGCACCTCATTATGAAATGGTTTAGTTCCAGATGACAAATATTTAAGACTAGCAAATGTACCCGTAATTCGCTAAGGTATTCTACACTGTACACGAATATCGAAGTAAATTACTGTACAAGCAGTGAATAAGATTTTTTAAATTGCATGAACCCCATACGTTGTTTCCAATGTAAAGTGCGAGTTGCGGAGTTGGGATGATAACGTCAGGCTCACTTGTCTAATGTCATTCACAATGGAGTTGGAAAGCTTTCACTATAATGGTAGGTCCCCTTGGTTACTGCGCGGTTACAATCGATCTGGGGAGTTTTCGTTACAATGTTATGCCCCCTTTCCTACTTCCAGACACGTTACAGTTGAGGAGTTATTACAATGGCAGGCACTTTCAGTGCTTGCAGTCAAAACGTAGTTGTGCCGTTATCATTATAATGACAGACCCCCTTTCCTAATGCCAGTCAGCTTACTGCCAGTCACACCGAGTAGGTGAGTATCGATTATAATAACAGGCCGCTTTGCCCAATGCCAGTCACATTTTAGATTAGTCATTTTTTTTCAATAGCGGTCACCCTTGCCTGCTGCCAGACACAATCGGGTAGGGGAGGTTTGAACAAAATTGCATGCTCCCTTGCCTCATTCCAGTCTAATGGAGAAGAGAATTATCCGTTACAATAGTAGACTCTCTTTACTAATGCCGGTTGCACAGGAGTTGGAGGACCCCATTCCTACTACCAGGCAAAGTCGATTTGGGAGTATTGATTACAATAGCAGACGCCCTCCTACTGGCAGTCGATAACGATTTGCAAAGTATTAATTATAATAGCAGATATTCCCTTTCTTGATCGTTACAAATCGACTTCAGTGAATATATATGGCTCGACATACGAAAGTAAATGCCATTTACAATATTGCAGACCTTCATTTACAGACTAACTGCTGCTAAACAGTACGTCATATCGACAAACGGAATGCACCATAACACGCCACACTGAGCGGTCTAAATGGCTGATCCTATGATATTTTAGCTGACATTTTCTCGTATCTCCTCTATGGGTTAGATTGAGCTAGTAAAACCGGGCGACTTGGCCGTCCGGATAGGAGCGCGCAGCTGTGAGCTTTCATCCGGGAGATAGTGGGCTCGAATCCCACTGTCAGCAGCCCTGAAGATGGTTTCCTGTGGTTTCCCATTTTCACACTAGGCGAATGCTGGGGCTGTACCTTAATTAATGCTACGGCCACTTCTTTCCAATTTTTAGCCCTTTCCTATCCTATTATCACCATAAGACCTATCTCTGTCGGTGAGATGTAAAGCCACTAGAAAGAAATGAGCTAGTAAAGTTGAATAGGGCGAAATTTGGGTACAGTTTTTGAACAGTGCATTACTTTTTAGATACATATGTGACCAACAGAAACATAGAATTTGGCTCACAAATGGCCATCGCTCATATCAATGTGTGTCCCAGATTGGATCACTCTGCCTTTCCTATAAATGTGTCAAACTATTAAATACACGTGTAAAATTCACAAAATGTACGTACAATTGAGAAATACAGCCAAATCTAACGTATATGGGGGGAGATATACGACAAAAATCCACAGGACCAAAGTTGTAGATCTCTACAAATTGAACGGCGATTGTGCTTTCTGTTTTGTGATACGACTTACCGTTCAGCCACCAATTTACTGAAACTATGGTCTGCACCTTAATTAAAATTGCATCTACATTTCCGGGGCAAAAGTTATACATTTGTATAGCTTGGAATTTTTCCTCAAAGAAGGGATTGTCCAGGTTTCAGGATTAGCACTTGCATACATACGGAGTAATTAAGGAAGAAAGTAGTACAGTTAAGAAAGTTGAAATTAATAAAAAATAGGATAGGACAAATATGTAAATACCAAGTGGATGTGTTGGAAAATCGAATGTCCCTCAGTAAATTGTAATGGTATGAGTTTAGGATATAAGAAAGCGGTAACAGAGGAGAAATTTAAGCGCATGGTTTCTTAGGTAAACGGGTAGGAAGATGAGTTATGGTATTATTACTTAACCTATTCGAGGACGGTAATGACTTCCAACGACATTCCGCCAATATTCCACAGAATAGCCGATTGATGCCTCTCTTATTTTCTACCCAAGAAACAACCACGAGTTTACAAGAATGATGACAAAAATGGTAACACTGTACTTCCCTGCTGGCAAGCAGTCAGAGACGTTGCCATGATAACCTGCAGGTTCGTTGTCGGTCTGTCGGTTACTCCCTGCAGAGCATGCTACCCCTAAAAAATTGTAATGCTCTCCGTCATTTGAAGAGTAAGCTAAATTATGAACACAACAAAAGTTGTTTATAATGAAGAAACGTTTCATATACAGTCCACAGCTTTTATAGAAAATCATTAGCATAAGAGAAAATGTAGGAAAATTGTCCTGGATTTCCTAAAAAAACGTCTATTCAAAGATGTATAAATCGTATGCATATCTTAACCTTCCCCGCGATGTGTACACTCTAAATATGACGTTTGGTCGAGATCTATCCAGTTGTTTCGCCGTGCTGGTGGAACAAACAGACACGAAAAATAAAAACCACTGTAACGGTCTTGAGTTGACCTAAGACGGATAAATATCTGAAAAATTGGCAAAACAAACAAAATTACAGACAGCGAACCCACTGCAACTTTATTTATATAGACTTTTTTAAAATCTTCCCCCTAAATTCTTGAATTAAAGGTTTGCACATGATAGTTTATACCTTAAAATAAGTATTAATTAATTAATGTATTTATTTATTTATTTATTTATTTATTTATTTATTTATTTATTTATTTATTTATTTATTTATTTATTTATTTATTTATTTATTTACAACCATTCTGCATTGACAACTTATGTGTATGCCATATTCACTACACGTTCTAAAGTCTTAGATTGGAGTGTTTGAAACAACGATTCAAAATTAATCTTTAATAATTTTCCTTTCGCTGGAGATAGGACTTTGATATATTCATTTTTGCTCTTTGCAAAATGTAATTTACCGGAAAATGAATCCTCTACTGCAGTCTTTAATAACATAATCCTGCAAGTAAACTGTATTTTTGAAGTACTTTTGTAAACTGTGAGTGAATAGGCTTGTAATTCCCGCCTGCGAGCAGTTATAGGGGACTAAAGTTTGGGAGATCGAAGACATTTGCATATCACCACACAGGTGTTTAAACTGTTGACCACTTCGGCACTGGCGAACTTAGCATCCATGTTTTAACGTCCCCCTTTTTTAAATTCAACCTACCACAGCCACTGTATGCGATGTTACTCCACTACTCTCACTCTCTTGCCATGCACCGAACGACTAGGTAAAATTTTATAAAGGATTACTTTAATCCGAGATAGCTTCTCAATGAATGAACAAATAAATGCTTTCCTAGATTTATTTTCCATGTCATCTCCTAATTGGTAAACCAAAGAATTACGTAAAAGTGCAAAGATGTATGAACTAAATGGAATGATTGGAATTCGATGATGTTTATTGTTCTAAGGGGCCTAACAGATAGGTCATCGGCCCCTAATTGTACGAGGTGCAATGAAATGAAATGGTAATTCAAAATTCAAAATGTATCCACTGACAAGGAACTGAAGCGAATGGTGGTGAAAAATGACCATGAATCCATAATAATCAGTGGATCCATTTCGCAATGCCTTATTTTATGAGACGATGCTTGTCGTCCAAAGGGGTCCAAAATCCAGATCACCGGTCCCTCATAACGGTAATAATCACTGGTAGAGTAGAACTATGGTGTTCCTCATATAGTGGTACTAATAACAGGTAACACAGACTCCTGATATTCTTCACGTAGTGGTACCAAATCACAGGTGATGTACACGCATAGTTTTTCTCACAGGTACCACAGACCCATGGTATTCCTCGCATAATGATACTACTCACAGATAATTCAGACCAATGGTGTTCATCATATAGTGATACTAATCATATATAATGTAGACCTTTGGTGTGCCTCACATAGTGGTGCTAATCACAGGTAACGCAGACCCATCGTGGTTCCTCCAATAGAGGTACTATTCACATTTAATGTTGACCCATGGTGTTTCTCATATAATGGTACTACCACAGATAACGCATGCCCGTGGTGTTACTAATCACAGATAATCTAGACCCATGGTGTTTCTCATACAGTGGATACTAATCACAGGTAATATAGGCTCACAGTGCTCCTCCCCGACTGATAATCACAGACCCACGGTGTTCCTCACATAGTGATACTAATTACTGCTAAAGTCGACTCATGGTGTACCTCACGTAATGGTACTAATCGCAGGTAATCTTATGGTTCAAAAGCCGTCATCCCTTGGTCGCCCTTGGTCGCCCCTTCTACTCGCCTCTTACGACAGACAGGGGATACCATGGGTGTAGAATAATTGGTAATTTCGATGATAAAATCACAGAATGTGTAGGTGCGCCTCAGACGGTTGAACTTACAAAAAAGAAAGTACTCATAAAGTAATATCTTCCATCAAATTTTTACCTACCTACATTTGTAGGAGATATTTGAGTTTTTAGTCTAAATATGATTCGTTGTTATTTGCATCCCTGTTGGTGAACTAAGAGGCATAAATACTTGATGTTATGCATGTATTTTGACGTAGTTCAGTGGTTCTTAACCTTGGGCCCGAGAAAGCCAAATAAAAAATTTGCATTTGTAATCACAATTGACATGGGTGTTCCTTGTCAAAATTTACTCCACACAATTCTTATTCATGCCAAACAACAACAAAAATTAATTTATCATCGAAATTAATTTTCTGAATCAAAATTCTTGTTTCTTATTCAATTTTAGAGTGATTACTTCATTCCATTTTTGTATGGAGCGACCACTGAATTCTGCATGATCAAGGTTAAAACTTTTTTGTTAAGATAGTTGAATTTATTTATACACTGTGCACATCATACTCTGTATGAGGCAATGTTTTCAGTAAGACGTACACTGTATTTCTTCCCCGGTTACAAACAGGAGAGCAGATATTGTTGCCATCCACCAGCAGACTAGAACAGCTGTTCTTTTTGACCCAACCATCCGGTTCGACAAGGAAGTTGACCGGTAAAAGAGGAGCATTTATGAACCATGCACCCGATATCTGAGTGAGAGACAGAACATTCGCCCAGAAATCTGATCCGTGATGGCTGTGCTATTTGGAAGCAGAGGCAGGGTACCTAAGCATACGTGGGAAATCTTGAAAAACTTTGGAATTCAGCAGACGAGTCGAGAAAAAATTATAGTGGACATTTTAAAAGTTTGAGTGACAATTTTAAATCAACACGTACACAATTCCTAAATTATAAATCATTTCCTTTCTGTACAATAATTTTCATATTTTCTGTTATCATCGTCTAAATTCTAAAAATGCAGGATCCTTGCGGTCATTCTCTGTTTTTGAACTGATGTTTTTTAAATACCATTGCCTGTCAAGTTGTGTTTATATGTTTATCTTTTTTACAACTTGCTTTACGTCGTACTGACTCAGATAGGTCTTACGGCTACGATGGGACAGGAAAGGGCTACGGGTGGGAAGGAAGTGGGCGTGACCTTAATTAACGTACAGCCTCAGCATTTGCCTGGTGTGAAAATGAGAAACCACGGAAAACCATCTTCAGCGTTACGACAGTAGAGTTCGAACCCACTATCTCCCGAATACTGCACTTAAGAGACTGCAGCTATCGAGCTCGGTATGCTTATATTCGTTCTTATAGAGATTTGGTCAATAAGTTTCACCAAATTTTCATCGGAGTGACATAAGAAATATTAAAAAACCTCCACCTTATTGATGTTAAAAGGTGTGAATTTTTGTTGACTTGAAACAAACATTTTCATAGATATAAACCTACAAGTTAGCCTCTGTGGTGTAGTGGTTAGCGTGATTAGCTGCCACCCCCGGAGGTTCGGGTTCGATTCCCGGCTCTGCCACGAAATTTGCGAAGTGGTACGAGGGCTGGAACGGGGTCCACTCAGCCTCGGGAGGTCAACTGAGTAGAGGTGGGTTCGATTCCCACCTCAGCCATCCTCGAAGTGGTTTTCCGTGGTTTCCCACTTCTCCTCCAGGCGAATGCCGGGATGGTACCTAACTTACACAGCCGATCTTCCCATCCCTCCACAAGGCCCCTGTTCAGCATAGCAGGTGAGGCCGCCTGGGCGAGGTACAGGTCATCCTCCTTATTTGTATCCCTGACACAGAGTCTGAAGCTCCAGGACACTGCCCTTGAGGCGGTAGAGGTGGGATCCCTCGCTGAGTCCGAGGGAAAAACCGAACCTGGAGGGTAAACAGATGATGATGATGATGATGATGATGATGATGATGATGATAAACCTACAAAAGTGCGCCTTAAAACGTGAAAATTTCACGTTTAAATCCTCTTAAATTTCACAGACCTAGACACGGCTCTTGTTAAACTGAGTCTTAGAGACTTTACGGCCTTTACGTGTTAAGTAAATTGGTCCTCGATCTTGGTAAATTAGATCCTGGATTTATCTGGTAATACGCTACCCATACTAAAATATTGTGTTTTCAGTTAAATTCTATAAAGCAAGTTTGCTTCCTCAGCAATGGTGCGAATTTTCTGCCTCTCCAAATAGAATTACCACTATATGTGTATCTTTCCAATATCACCACAATTTATGCTATTATAACGCTGACTCATCGATTTTCAATCCCGTTGACGTATTGGGAGATTTTCATTTAGAAGTCTGCACTTTGTAGAGCAGTACAGGGAAAGACTAAATCTAGGGTGTCCGGCTTGAATATATAATAAAATATAAAATAATATGTTGATAAGTAACTTAATACAGAAAATTATTGGTGGTTTGGTTCTATAAGAACAGAAAGTAAACATTTATTTTACATATCCAATACACCTCGATAAGTGCACCATTAACTGCGCGCCAGACGTCCAAACTGTATCCGTATTTAGTTGCATTGCAGACGTAGCACTTGCGATACCTGTCCGAATGCTGCATTTAAATGTGAAAACTGCATTTAAAGTGCGAATTTTTTAGTTAGGTAAGCATCCCAACGTACAGCTTGCCTGCGAGATAAGTGTCCCATCTGTCTCTCTTCTTCGAAGGGCAGTCAGCTCAGGCGGCTGCAAAACACAGCACGCGTTCAGCTAGCTGTTTGTTAGGCGTGTACAAAGTACTTTTCGGCTTCAGTATCAACTGAGACTAAGTGCGGATGTTCCCCACATATATATCAATCAGTAAATGGCACAGACGCCTTAGGGAAACTGGCAGATCCCTTTTGATATCGGGCAACACCAAGCACACCGAGGGCGGGAGTACAAAACAGATTCAGCGTCTGTCGCACCACTAATAACTATGCGCATATCGAGGTGTATTAGGTATGTAAAGAAACATATTGAGTTTCTTTACTTGTAGAACCAAACCTCTAGTGATTATCTCTTACTTCTCAAGATGTTAATTTTTATTTTATTTGGCCTATACATTCAAGCCGGACACCCTATAAAGGAAGGAAAAGAACAGTTTACTAAAAATAAATACATACGGCAGTGGGAGAAGTGTGTACGTTTCAATTCGTGAAATCACTCTGTCGTTTTAGTACCAGAAATACCTAATTGTTGGAGGTTAATGACAGCGATGGCAAAGGGAGAAATTGCAACGTTATATTTTTTTTTGAAAATGTTAACTATCAGCATTATCTTACATTTTTACTGAGCATGATGTTCCCTAGTTAATGCTAAAAGCTTCGTCCATGAAATGTATAAGTAGTAAATACTCATCACAAACAGGTTTTTTTGTTACATAGGATTCAATTTACCTATAGCCATTTTCAAGTCGCGACCAGTCTACTGCATTAATCGTGTTCAAGTTTCAGTTTTACCTTACCCGCAAGACATACAGGTATGGATTATCAAACGCTATCACTCTCCGTCGAGAGGCTGCCTGGCCGAGGCGATAAAGGCATGCTCGGTTCGCCCGGAAGGACGTGGGTTCGAATCCCCGTCAGGAAGTCGTAAAATTTAAGACACGAAATTTCCACTTCCGGAGGTGCATATGGCCCTGAGGTTCACTCAGCCTAAACCAAAAATGAGTACCAGGTTAATTCCTGGGGGCAAAGGCGGCCGGGCGTAGAGCTAACCACTCTACCTCATCACGTGCCGCGGTTAACAATGGTGGAAGCCTTTACTTTCCACTCCTCCAAGGCCTTCATGGCCTGTATGGAGGTGACTGTCTTTTTATCACTCTCCTTCAGTGTGGCAATTGCGAAATATCTTCTGCTTTCTCACTGTCTGTTGTTTTTTTTTTTTTTTGCTTTACGTCGCGCCGACACAGATAGGTCTTATGGCGACGATGGGATAGGAGAGGCCTAGAAAGTGGAAGGAAGCGGCCGTGGCCTTAACTAAGGTACAGCCCCGGCATTTGCCTGGTGTGAAAATGGGAAACCACGGAAAACCATCTTCAGGGCTGCCGACAGTGAGACTCGAACCCACTATCTCCCGATTACTGGATACTGGCCGCACTTAAGCGACTGCAGCTATCGAGCTCGGTCTCACTATCTGTAAGACTGCATACGTTACCGTAAACTATTACTGTTATTATCCTCATTATCAATGGCAGAGCACCCTTCTTATCAGACATAATATAATCCTGAATGTCCTCTAAGCTGGAGCGAATTCGTTCTATTCTTTTCTTCATCGTAGTTTACATAGGTCATAACGCTCTGGGCACGACCCTGCTATTGGCCGCCCAATATCATAAGAAGGGAGTGTAAAACCCATCTTTTCTTTCCGTAATGTCGGGTTTGACGACGGAGATTTGAAGGCGTTCTCTGGTACAATATCGCCGTTTGTGGTCGTTCTCTGTTCCCCGCGAGGTACATTTACACCGTTCAGCCTGGCTGCATGCTCGATATAAGATGGAGGTAACGCCTTCCCTTTGTCCCCTCGCAAACCCCTCAACTCCCATAGAAACACACGTCACGTCACTTCCCTGTCAAAGAGCTTCTCGCGCCCTCAATTTCAAGGTGAACTGCTAGAGGTCGGGGTTTCTACCCTGCAGTACGGCTTCAGCTAATGATAGCTAAGATCTTCAGGGAAGTGCACGTTACAATCGTGAATAGAGCAATAACCTATTGATGATGATGATGATGATGATGATGATGATATTTGCTTTACGTCCCACTAACTACTCTTTAAGGTCTTCGGAGACGCCGAGGTGCCGGAATTTAGTCCCGCAGGAGTTCTTTTTACGTGCCAGTAAATCTACCGACACGGGGCTGTCGTATTTGAGCACCTTCAAATACCACCGGACTGAGCCAGGATCGAACCTGCCAAGTTGGGTTTAGAAGGCCAGCGCCTTAACCGTCTGAGCCACTCAACCCAGCAATAACCTATTAGAGACGTCGTTGCATCTTTCGAGCAGCAATACTTTTTGCAGTCTATTATCATCCAATACACAACCTCTGACGTTCCACTTCTTCCTGGCCTTTTCTTTGGGTCGGTACGTATGTGTGTATTTGGCCCAGTTTCACGGCCAAATGCCCTTCCTGACGCCAACCCTACGAGGAGAGAAATAGCCTAACGATCATTACGTGTTTCTGTGGTGGTTGGTAGTATTATGTGCAAAATTAGGAGATTGAGACGGACACAAACATCCAGAACCCCAGGCAGGAATTCACTACACAAAGTTAAAATCCTCGCCCCGGGTGAGAATCGAACCCCTCTGACTTTATCCCTGATTACTTTTCACAACGTTGTGCCCAGCTAAGGAGAGCGATGGCCCGGCCCTGTGGTGTAGGGGGCAACGCGTCCGCCTGTCACACGGCGGCCCCGGGTTCGATTTCTGGCAGGGTCAGGGTTTTTAAATTGTAATGATTAATATCCCTGGTCTGGGGACTGGGTGTTTGTGACGTCCTTAATCTTCCTTTCCTCACACACAACATTTCACCCTACCGTCATTCCAATTACACGCAGGTTCATACAATATGGTGCCAGTAGGGGCAAAAGATCCAGATGGGTCGACGCCCCGAACAAATAGCATTTTTTAAAAAAGGGGACCGATTGAAATCATTTATCATATGAATTTGCTTTTTTCTCTTCCCAAAATCTCTTCATCCTATCTCTATGATTTTTCTTCCGTCATTCCGTCCATGCAGTGGTTGTTCTCATTTGGGGGTTTTCAGCAAAATGATGTTTGTTCAATGTTCTAAAGCTAGGCCTATCCCATATAATTTCGTATGTCATGCTGATGTCTTGGAGGCCTTATTCATTTTCAATTATCCAATTCTTCTTAACTTTTAGTGAGGAGGCAGAAGTGACATCAAGGTTCTTCGACAATTATCTATAGAGACAGCAATAGCCCTATTCCACATCAAGATCTCCCCCATCATTACATACGCATTAGAGATTATCTAACCAAAAACCAAAACCAAACCCCATGGCACTACATCCCTTGAAGGGCCTTGGCCTACCAAGCGACCACTGGTCAGCCCTAAGGCCTGCAGATTACGAGGTGTCGTGTGGTAAGCACGACGAATCCTCTCGGCCGTTATTCTTGGCTTTCTAGACCGGGGCTGCCATCTCACCGTCAGATGGCTCCTCAATTCTAATCACGTGGGCTGAGTGGAGCTCGAACCAGCCCTCAGGTCCAGGTAAAAATCCCTGACCTGTCCGGAAATCGAACCCGGAGCCTCCGGGTAAGAGGCAAGCACGCCACCCATACACCACGGGACCGGCTAGAGATTATCTGGAAGTACCTAACAAAGGACAACCTAGCTGTACTAGAACGAGTGAAGACCACGTATCTCGAGAATGCTCTCTGCCTGGCAAAGAACGCTCCTTCGAGGTTAACTTATGGACTGACAAAACACCCCTTCTATATAGATCTACGACTAAGTTTATAATTGCCTTCCACGTCACAATACCAAGCCTTACTTCTAGAGCTACAGGATAAAAAAAGCGAATATTTGGATAGATTTCTACCGAACAGACGCCATGACGACGTCGGAATGGAAGAATTCTGGCTATGACCTGCGACACACCATGACACGCTTCGCGGTCCATGAATTTCACTACAAAAAGTGCAATAGAAAGTACTTCTACGAACTAGATAGAAAGTATGTTTGTGAACTATGCAATTAAGATCACTTATCTTTCCTATATGCACATTGTGTGTTATCCTCCTATAACAATTATTAAATATTCTTTTCGTCCTTTTAGTAAGTCTAGTGCTCATTCTTTGAAAATGGTCATAAGATTTCAATTTTCCTTTCTCTAATAGTGTCTCATACTTTCCCAGAATGCTGGTATGCTGTAACTCAGGAGACATCCTTTCCATCAACACTCTTTCTACGCACACTGGTCCAATGATTTTCCAAAGCATTTTCCTTTCTTGTTTTTCTAAAATTTTGCCTCCAGCGATGAAGGTTTCTGATGGGTATAACGCTTAATTGCAGTGTTATAGTGCTTTAATTTAGCGTTCCGCCGGGCTGAGTGGCTCTGACGGTTGAGGCGCTGGCCTTCTGACCCCAACTTGGCAGGTTCGATCGTAGATCAGTCCGGTCGTATTTGAAGGTGCTCAAATACGTCAGCCTCGTGTTGGCAGATTTACTTGCTCGTAAAAGAACTCCTGCGGGACTAAGTTCCAGTACCTCGGCGTCTCCGAAAACCGTAAAAGTAGTTAGTGGGACGTTAAATCAATGTTATTATTATTATTATTATTATTATTATTATTATTATTATTATTGGCATATGCTTGGTTTATATTGCACCTGGCGAGATGGCCGTGCGGTTAGGGGCTCGCAGCTGTGCTCTTGCATCCGGGAGATAGTGGGTTCGATCCCCACTGCCGGCAGCCCTAAAGATGGTTTCCGTGGTTTCGCATTTTCACACCACTCCAAAGTCTACCTGTGTCGCTGCGACCTAAAACAAATTGTGAAGAAAGAAATGGTTTACAGTGCTTGTAATACTATTCATAAAGTTAACCATAACAGGCGCTATTATTTATTCCTGTATTGACTTGCCGGAATTTATCAAAGTATTATGGTTGAATAAGCATAGTCAATATATAAATTAGCATTTAATTGTCCAGCTCCATGGATAAATGGTTAGCGTGCTGGCCTTTGGTCAGAGGGGTCTCGGGTTCGATTCCTGTAAAGGTCTGGAATTTTAACCATAATTGGTTACCTCTGGCACGGGGACAGGGTGTATGTGTGTTCTTGATCACCATTTCATCCTCATCACGATGCGTAGGTCGCCTACGGGAGTCAAACCGAAAGACCGACATCGGGCCTCTCCGGATGTCACACGCCATTAATTCGCATTTAATTATTTAGGGAAAAATAGAAAAGAGAAGGAAAAGATAAGATTTGAAGATCTTGAGTTTATACAAATAGTGATTCTCATTTAACATCATCTCTGTATTGAATATTTTATGGAATAGTAATTTTCTAATGTTGTTTATTCATTGATATTATAAATTTTGATATAATAGTTCTTTAAATTTAGGCTAACAGACGAAAATTGTTATATCGTTTATTATTATTATTTGATGTTTTAATTAAGTTAGAATTTGATGATCGCTGATGAAAAGAATGTATAATATTCTTGAAACATGTATTGATGATGATGATGATTATGATGATGCTTGTTGTTTAAAGGGGCCTAGCATCTGGGCCATTGGCCCCTAATGGTAATAAATGACACGGAATGTAATGAATATTTAAAATTCTAAAATTCATCCACTGACCAGAAGACGAAAGTTAATATGAATGTACTGTAAAATAATCGGCAGATCCACCTCACAATATTAAAAGTTAAAAATAATTTCCAAAATCAGTCCACTGACTAGAATAATTTTTATATATTTTTTACTGTTTGCTTTACGTCGCACCGACACTGATAGGTCTTATGGCGACAATGGGATAGGGAAGGCCTAGGAGTGGGAACGAAGCGGTCGTGGCCTTAATTAAGGTACAGCCCCAGCATTTGCCTGGTATGAAAATGGGACACCACGGAAAACCGTCTTCAGGGTTGCCGACAGAGGGATTCGTACCCACTATCTCCCGGATGCAAGGTAACAGCTGCGCCACTCGTAGGAAACGCAAACCGATGGTGTTCCGCACACAATGGTACTAATCACAGGTACCCGCCCTATCCCGTGGTGTTTCTCACCATAGCGGGTACTAATCACAGGCAACGCCCAGATACGTGGTGTTGCTCTAAACGCAGACCTATGATGTCCACAACCAGCTGCTGAAAAACCCCAGTGACGATAGTGTTCTTTTTCTCCTTGGGGTGGTTCAGCCGAACGTGGGCAGAGGGGAGCCTCCGTTATAGTGGCAGATACTATAGACGGGTACTGAAAACCCATAGTGATCCACCCACAGATCCATGGTTTTCCTCACACTGTGGTACTAATCGCAAGAAAAGTCGACTCATGGCACCGATACAGATAGGTCTTATGGCGACGATGGGATAGGGAAAGCCTAGGAGTGGGAAGGAAGGGGCCGTGACCTTAGGTACAGCCGAGCATCTGCCTGGTGTGAAAATGAGAGACCATGGAAAATCATCTTCAGGGCTGTCGACAGTGGAATTCGCACCCACTATCTCCCGTATACAAGCTCACAGTTGTGCGACGCTAACCGCCAGGCCAACTCGCCCGGTCGAATCCTGGTATTCCACGCGTGACGCTACTGTTCGCAGGTAACCTCATGGTTCAAAATTCAACATCCCTTGGCCACCCCTTTTAGTCGCCGTTTTGTCAGGGGATACAGTGGGTGTATTCTTCACCTGCGTCTTCCATCCACAGGGAAGTAAAAGTGTATTGACAAGGCGGATTCAACCATAATATTTGACCTATTTGAATAGTTTTTAGTAAGTTTTGCTTGCAACACAGACACACACAAAAAATAGGGTACTTCAAGGAGCTTAATAAAAAACATGTTTTCTATTGCTATATAATGATCTCAGTATTTGCCACTGAAATATATTTAAGTCCTCGATAAATGATCGTAAACGTCTGATAGCGGGCTATGAATTTCAAAATAATAGAGAACTACTCCAGAACATTTCCACATTCAGGTAAGTGTATTTAGTGTTGTAAGACGTTGCAAATATTACCATCAGGATGTGGAATTAGATCAGGTTTTTTCTGAAAAGTTAAATTAAATGCTCTACCAATTCCCTTTTATGTTTTACATACTGTATTTCAAAACGTAACTGAAATGGACTACTTTCGTTCTCTATTTTTCATACCAACATTTATTTTTTAAAGCGGAAATATGCGCTTCCACCCCCTGTTGTTACGGTATTATAATCCCTTTGTGTGTTAATCTGATTAGGAAAAATTGTTCATTGTTCCATATGGTTCGTATTTTAATTACTCTGAGTAGTCATTACAACGAATGACATATTCTAATTCAATAAAGCGTTACCTTTCAGAACCCTGGGCCTTGTGAAATTACATCGTCTCTTAATGAGACATTGAGCTTGAGGGTAAACGAAAATCACACAGAAAAAAGGGTCGTGCATGGGGCTTTATAAACAGAACATCATTATTTTTCTATTCTATACTGCGATTTCAATATTTTCCGCTGAAATATATTAAAATTCTGGATAAATAACCGCAAACTGTCTGTTGGGAACCATAAATATTTTCTGCTAATTCAATTTTAGGGAGGTCCGAAGAATTACATTTTTCTTCCTTAGTTTCAGGGACGAGTTACACAACAGTCAAAATCACTGTGCACATTCTCTCGTGTGCACCATGCAAGTTTTGGAGAAGGCCACACCAAATGGTCGAGATCTTGCCAAATTCTGGTCCGATATGATATAATTGTTACTTGAATATACCTCTAGTATGTTTTCACCAGTTAGGCCTATCTCTCATTCTTAATTAATAATTTATATAATGTATTGCTTCTGATACGAATAAATAAATACTGTGTACATTGAGCGTAAAATACACATCGGAAGTTTAAAAACCATACTCGAATAACATAATCGTCTGCCATGAAAACCTTAACTGGCGGTTTGTCTTCTATTTTTGATTTAATGGCCGTTTGCCAATAAAGCAATAACTATTGGATACTATTGATTAATTTGATTTCTATGCCTTTTTTCATACATTCAGCTATGGCCTATGCTGACTACTTATTACATTTCCACCTAACTGAGTCCCTCCCTGCCATTTTATACCTTTCAGCAGATGATAAATGTAAACTACGAACAGCAAAGGTGAAAGTTTACAGCCTTGTCTAACCCCTGTAAGTACCCTGAACCAAGAACTCATTCTACCATCAGTTATCACTGCAGCCCAATTGTCAACATAAATGCCTTTGATTGATTTTAATAATCTACCTTTAATTCCATAGTCCACTCCAATCTTTGTTAATAATAAACGGTCCTTCATTAAAAAATAGCCCTCGTGCTTCCAAACTACTAATTGAGAGAGGTATTGTGATCGCAGCGAGATGCACGGAATGATCCTATACATTTTCAGTCCCTTCAGATCACGTGGCCTGTCATAATTGCCTTGGGTACTTTTTCTTAATAAAACAAAAGGTTAGTAGGGCGAATATATAGATTGTAGGACTTGAATATCATATTCAAGAAGCGCAGGATAGTTGCATAAGGCAAATGTATAGTGCCATAAGCAGTCCCTTGACACTGGAGACATAATTAGAGCCCCCAGCTCTGCCAAGGGGCCTTTGAATAGCCATCATCAGCCTGAGTTTACTTACGAATGGGTGTCCAGTTCCTCTCTGATCTCGAACCTGCCTGCAAAATAAAATATTATCATTCCTAATGTTGCTAAACGTTACCAAACAAGGATGATAGTACACAGTTCAAAAAAATTAGGGGAACATGTTTTGTAACGTCTGGTGTGTGAACGTTAATTTGGTAGATGGGGTTACAATGGTCGTGCAGGATACCTTGAGACTTAGCTACTCAGGGCATGTCAAATTGAAGTTATACTCCATATGTAGGCGTAGCCATGCATTAAACTGTCAGGTGACCCCTCAAAACAAATAGAATAGCGGTGCGTCCGTGTGTCATTGTGAGGTACACAGACTACTGCGGTCATTTGAGCACGTTGCACGTAAACCAGCACATCCAATGAGACATATTAACGAGGTTCAAGTTGCAAGGACCATCACTTTGATCCAGAAATCATGGACTTTTCGTCGTATTGCTGTGGACCTCAATGTCTCTCCGTCAGTTATTCAACGCTTGTGGAGTCGCTGCAGTGATACAAGCCAGTTCACAAGGAGGGTTGGACAAGTTCGTGGACGCGTGACAACCCTACAGGATGACCGATATCTGACCATCTGTACGTTGCAGCATCGTTCAGCAACTGCCAGAGAGCTGCAACAAGACCTCAGGAGGGTCACTGGAGTCACGGTGTCTGACCAGACAGTAAGGAACGGGTTAAGATAAGTGTCCTTACGACCCAGACGTCCTGTTCGAGTGCCCCGTTTAACGGAGCAACATCGCGCAGCTCGCCTTCTGTTTGCCCGTACCCACGTCAACTGGCAACTTCGCCAATGGAGACCTGTGTTGTTCACAGACGAGTCCAGATTTCCCCTGACACAGCGTGATGGACGTCAATGTGTATGGAGACGCCGTGGTGAGCAGTGCATGCCAAATATTGTCCCGGAAGGTAACCGATTCGGACAAGGTTCTGTGATGATGTGGGTTGGCATCAGTATTGATGGCCATACGGATCTTGTCGTCGTCCGTGGTAATCTTATCGCTGATGGGTACATCGTGCAGATACTGCTACAGCATGTGTTGGTTGCTGCATACCTCGTACGGTGTAGGTCTTGAATTCGTACGCATGCACAACAATGCCAGGGCACATGTAGCGCGCATCACCAGAGCTGTCTTGCGAGAACTGGACATTCAAGAGAAGGAATGGCCAACAGTGAGTCCTGACTTTAATCCAATTGAGCTTGTGTGGGATAGGCTTGACAGAAATGTTCGTGGGCGTCCCGTTCCACTACAGACTCGCCAAGACCTCGAAGAGGCTCTCATTGAAGAATAGGACCTGATACAGCAATGTGACCTCCCTCGACTTATACGGTGCATGCCACGTAGGTGCCAAGCTGTGATAAATGCTCATGGAGGAGATACACCATACTGAACCTCTCCAACTATCATAAAAATCCACCCTGGATGACCGTTATCACTTTGTTTTCGCGCCTATTTTGACATTCCCGATTGTGTTCTGAAAATGAATGCGAATCCATCGATGATCTTTTGTATACATCAACGGAGAGAATAAAGGCTTAGTCGGTAATATACCTAGGTGTGAGGGTTTGTTTTGTGGAACATGGCATACGTTCAAAAACGTGTTACTCTAATTGTTTTGAACTGTGTAATAAAATCTCTAAGTCTTTACAAGGACATCTACAGTACTTTTTACTACTACTACTACTACTACTACTACTACTACTACTACTACTACTACTACTACTACCATAAACCCACCAAAGAAGGGGGTTGTTATGCGAATTGCAGGAATATTAGGGACAGCACAAACAGCCACTCCCCGAGCCAAAAAAATTAGCGCTTACATTTAAAATTCCAGTCGTAAGCCAATACACTAACCGTTCATGGACATAAAGATGGACAAAATAGATCATTAGATGTCAAGTTTAATAAAGAATAACCATTTCTTTGTAGGCACTAAGGTTGAATATTTACAATTTTTACAATTTTTGCCCTACATCACACTGTCACACCTTGTCTGGTATACTAACAAAAGAAATATTTCGATAATAATTAAAATAATAGGAAGAGGAAGAAGAATAAGATAACGTGAAATCTTGTGTTTGTTTGTCTACTCGCTTGTCGTTTTCTATATTTGATGGATAATTCGCAATTAAATTCGCATTAAATAACTTCGACTTACCTCAGTCGTATTATTTAAAAAAAAACATTTTATTTACCTTAAAGAGGGGTCGCACCACATACACAAGACGCATGTTGAAACTTTCAACTCCGAAGTTATCCAGCAACAAAAAGAGAATTATAATCAAATTCCTGAGCGTCAGCTGATTTCGCCATTTCGTCCCTAGCGGGTGGCAAAACTTGGGAGCGCTACTCTTTGATCATCTAACTCCCTACTTCACATACAATTTCCATTCTAGAACAGACCCTCAAACCACCAATATGAAATGCCTTTACAACATTTTCTTCTACTGCGTGTTTCAATTTATTCCCAAGTTAGGGAACTTCAGCAGCAATATTCAGAACAAGGAAATCGATGAGCACACGTTCCAAACGCGTGTTTCAAGTCATAGATGAAGTAAAGAATTCTCTGAACATCAGAAATACACTTCTTAAATATATAAGAAATTGCTTATAGCTTCTCTTCAGGAGGTCGCTTCTGTCTACATGCTTGTCGACCTCCATACTTGAAGGATATTTTGAATTGGAGGGGATCGAGGCTTCCTGTCATAATCGAAATCAAATACCGAAAAGAAAAAATTCCATAACATTTCTGTATGAATTTTTATAAAAATACACGTACATGGGTGTTTTTAAATCAAACTTAGAGTGCAATTAAATACGTGGAAGAAGCTTAGAAACATAAATCAGACAACTGTAACACAAATACTCATAATTCGAATGAAATCCCTAGGCACTGCTGTAACGAATGACAAGGACTTTGATCTCAAAAACCCATTGTTCTTTAGTCCATCGACTTCTATATTATTATAATTTTATAACATTTTTTTCTGTGTAGAACTAATTGGATAGTGGAATGAATAATGATGACAGAAGTAAGAAGGAATTAAAATGCAGACTAGCATAAGTAAGGAAGGCGTATCTGAACACTGATATAGGAATTGAAAAAACTTTTTGAAGATTTTCGTCTGGGGTTTGGTATTGTTTGGAGGTTAAATATGAACTAGCTCAGATTTGACGGTTAAGATTATTGTTTTAAGAGAAAATATAACTAGGCAACCATCCCCAAATAGCTCAGAAAGAAAGAGAATAGAAGTTTTTGAAATGTGGTGTTAGACATTCTGTTTTTGAAAGAATTATATATGACAGATGTTCGAGAAAATATAATTTTCACTTGTCTAAGTTTCATGGATTATTACCGTACGAGAAATAATATGGAGTTATTCTCAATTATCACATTTTTTGCCAAGTACTAACCTTATTTTTCTTTTCTTTTACAATTTGTCACACCGACATATATAGATCTTATGGCGATGATGGGATAGGGAATGGCTGGGAGCGGGAAGGAAGTGGCTGTGGCCTTAATTAAGGTACAGCCGCAGCATTCACCCGGTGTGAAAATAGGAAACTACAGAAAACAATCTTTAGGGCTGCCTACACTGGGGTTCGAACCCACCATCTTCTGGATGCAAGCTCACAGCTGCGTGCCCCTAATCGCAATGCCAACTCACCCGGACCCAATCATTTTACCTATTAGTGCAATAAACATTATAGTTAAACCTAATAACTGTTTACACCCAATCTCTAAATTGTAGGTATTTATTTATTTATTTATTTATTTATTTATTTATTTATTTATTTATTTATTTATTTATTTATTTATTTTTGTCCTAGATGTTAACAATGAAATATAGCCTGGGACAACATCTTTCCTACCCTTCATAAGATGAATTAGCACTGACTTTCTTTGGCCACACACTTTTTTACTGCACTAAAAAAAATTGCGTCCTACCCGGTGGGATCCTTTTTTTGCTTAATAATTTTATAACTGAATAACATTTTTCCTCCCTTTCTATTTTTGCTATCACTACCCATGTATTTGATCCTGAGTGAGTCTGTTTCCCTATATACTCTCAACAGATGTGTGTCTTCCATTAATTAAACAACTATAACCTTCATATTTCTCTTTCAGACCCTTATTTTCATAGGGCCTGTTAGCCACCACACCATATCTCTTTCTTCTCTATTCGAAATCTTTCTTTATTGACTTTTTGCTAATTTTTACAGACCTCCCGTAATATTTTTTGGTCTTACATTCTGGTATAATAACCTGCTTCTCTATATCTCTAATAATCACTTCGTTACATGGCAGTGAGTCACCAACAATTCAACTTGCAGGTAACAATAATGCAGCTTCTTCTAGCAAACCATTCTCTTCTCAGTGTTGTTTTCTTTCGTGATTATTCTACCGAGATATTTGATATTTCAAATACATTGACGTCCAATCTTCGTCTATCAATGTCTTGCTACAGAGTCCTTTCGTGATTACGTTAAATGAAATATATTATTCTGTTTTGTCCATATTGACGTAGAAATGCAGTGCTACGCATGTTTCAGTTCTTTTTCATTCTTTGTTATGCGAGCACTGTATCTTCTTCAAATGTATATTTACATCAGTCCACAAATACAGGAGCATGTTCGCTGCTATACGTTCATATTGTGCAGAGAATTCAATGAATAGAGTGTCTTCCTTTGGCTTATACAATGGACCGAGTTGGTATACGCATCAACTCAAATGTCTGATGGAATGCTGACAAAAAGTCATACGAGCACCATTCGGTCATGTACAAAAATTATCATTAGATCGCGATGCTGCGTTAGTGATTATCGCTTTAAGTAATGGTACAAGAAGGCAACTATCCCCAGTTCATCGACAATAATTCCTGCAAAACAGTTGTAAAGCTACAGCTATCTACTACTACAGCTACGGCGATCTAATGGGCCACGACATAAGTTAAACAAGCTAAAGTTACAAGAGTGGAATTTCTACTGGTCTTCTAAAGTTCTTGACATAATAGACAGTGTTAAGAGTTTTTTTCTTACAATTTGCCTTACGTCACACCGACACAGATAGGCCTTAAGGCGAGGATGGGACAGAAGGGGCTAGGAGTGGAAGGAAGTGACTGTGGCCTTAATTAAGGTACAGTACCAGCATTTGTCTGGTGTGAAAATGCTAAATAACGGGAAACCATCCTCAATGATTCTGACAGTGGGGTTCGAACCCACTATCTCCATAAGGCAACCTCACACCTGTGCCCCTAACCGCACCGCCAACTCACTCGGTAAAGGTAGTAGGGTTATGGATTATAAGGTGATTTAACAATAATTCATAATGGTATTAGCTTTACGTACCACTAACTCCCTTTACGGTTTTCGGAGACGCCGAGATGCCGGAATTTGGTTCCGTAGAAGTTCTTTTACGTGCAAGTAAATCTACCGACACGAGACTGACGTATCTGAGCACCTTCAAATACCACCGGACTGAGCCAGGATCGAACCTGCCAAGTTGGGGTCAGAAGGCCAGCGCCTCAACCGTCTGAGCCACTCAGCCCGGCATGAAGTGATTTATTGTCATGTCTAACGCAATACCATTGGTGATGCATACCGGTACCTTGTACGAATTGTATATACAGGCTCATCGATAAAGAAGTCCGACTCGTTGGCTGAATGGTCAGCGTACTGGCCTTCGGTTTAGAGGGTCCCGGGTTCGATTCCCGGCCGGGTCGGGGATTTTAACCTTCATTGGTTAATTCCAGTGGCCCGGGGGATGGGTATTTGTGCTGTCCCCAACATCCCTGCAACTCACGCACCACACACAGCACTATCCTCCACCACAATAACACGCAGTTACCTACACATGGCAGATGCCGCCCACCATCATTGGAGGGTATGCCTTACAAGGGCTGCACTCGGCTAGAAATAGCCACACGAAATTATTATTATTATTATTATATCGATAAAGAATACCCATATATTTCAAAAAATGCTGCTTTAGTTTGGAAGCAGCAAAAAAGGGACTTTTTAAACAGCTGCCAGTGGTCGTTGTCCAAGATTACCCGGGTGATGCAACCCTCGCTGTGAATAGCGTGTCTGCAAATGTGCTGTGTAGATGCTTTGTTTTCCCTCAGATACAACAGATCGATCAGGAAACTAGTGTCCGTGTTATTTTTCATGCAAGATGGGGTGCCGCCGCATTTCAAAGCAAATGTGTGCAATGCACTGATTGCTCAGTTTCCGAATAGTTTGAATGGTAGAGGAGGTCCTATTCCTTCGCCACCTAGAAGTCGCCACCTCAGACTATTGGTCTTGTTCTGGAGATACATTAAGTACGTAGTTTATGATGAGAATATACGTAACTTAGTGCATCTTAGTAAAAGGATCGCTGCTGGCGTTGCGATTTTCACTCCAGACATGCTTCAAAGTACGAGAAGAGATAATGGGTATCGATTATTGATTCTATGTCTGCCGTGCCACTGATGGGGTACATCTGTAAATTTTTTTAAGGAATGTAAAAATACCTCCCATCTTTGTTTTTCTGTTTAAGACCATAATCGCATGAGTATGTCTATCATACTTGAAGTAACTTTCTTTAATGTGCGAGTTCTTTTCCCTTGACGCTGTGTAAGGTTCACCTGAATATAAACTTGATTATTCGTAAAATATATTACCTTAACGTTATTGTTTCCAGTCACACCGTTCGATGCACCATTATTTGTCGTATGATAAATCGAAGTTATTTATATGTATATATACAAAGTTTGTGGACAAATGTGTACAGTCACAAGCTCGTACAATCTACAATTCTAGGTCTATTTCTCTGGTCAATGCTATTGCTTCAACTGATGTATGTCCGTTATCGTTCCTCTGAAAGAACGAAGAGTACAGTCAGCGACAACGGGGTGGACAGTCTAAAAGGAGGCACCACAGTCACAATTTAGCGAGGTGGCCGAACCCCATTTGTGTAGCAGATATCCACATCTGCTTTGTCCGGTTCGTATCCGGTTGATGATCCTCCACTGACGTCTGGAAAGGTCGCATCCTTCTATTCACTTACGAGGGTTTCAACTAGATGTATGTTGATTACTGAAGACTGTTTCCACTGGATTTTCCACGAACTGGTAACTTTAAAGGAGGATCTTTCAAGGTTAACTGCTGTGCGCCATGGTGGTTTCCTTGATTTCAAGCGTTGATGTTCTGTTTGTGCAATATCTTGATGAATGAGTAGCTCTGAATTCTGTTGAATGCTTTTACATACCTTTAGAAGTGCTGTTGATCTTCTTAGGGATGGTGGTGGAATATTTCTGAGAACAGGTAGCCATAGTACGTTCGTACTCCGAATACATCCCGTGATTATTCGCATAGATTGGTTGAGTTGTACATCTATTTTCTTAGTGTGGTCACTATTGATCAAGGTTGGACAGCAGTACTCAGCAACAAGATATGATAGGGCTAAAGCTGTGGATCGTAGGATGTGAGTATTAGCTCCCCATGATGTATCGGCAGTATTTTGTAGAATATTATTTCTAGTTTTTATTTTAGCAGCCAAATTCGAGAGATGTTTCTTGTAGGTCAGACTTCTATCTAGTGTTATTCCCAAGTATTTTGGTGCGCTACAATACGGGAGTAGTTGGTTTCTCAACCTAACATCTTGTTTGTAAGTTGACAGCCTGTTGTGTAGGTGGAATGAGGATACCACTATTTTTTGAGGATTTAGGTGGAGGCACCATTTCTTTAATTATATATCGATGGCTTCGAGATCTTTGGATCTCCAAAACATACAGTAAGTTCTTACTGAAGGTGGCAGCAACAGTGTAAATGTTCTTCATCAGATATTACCTTCAAAGATTTAATGTTGAACTGAAAGCTGAAAAATTTATTCTTTCACCAATTATGTCAACCACTACTGTATATAAAGGTAGTCTATTCTTTAAACATCATCTTCATTCGTTGGAGCACCTTCATCAGTTTTTCCATACTTTTGTTAATCTCTCTTGAGCCAGGTATCAACTGGACATCCTCCATGATTTCTTGACCCGAGCACCTTGTTTCAGTTGTTCATAGCTTCTACGTTGATCGACATATGTTAACATTCCAAACCTCCTTCTCCCTCTTCTTCTCTGCAGTATTTTCTCCTCCATCACCCTCTGTTGAATACAATTTCTACGTAGTATGTGACCCAACCAAAATATTTTCCTCTTCCTTACAGTTTTATCAGGTATCTATCCTTTCTTACGTTTCTTAGCACTTCACCATTTCTCAATATCTACCCACTTCACTTTTTCCATTCTTCTCCACAACCGTACCTCAAAACTTTCCAAATACTTCGTATATTTCTGTCTTAATGTCCATATTTCAGCTCCGTATGAGACCATACTCCACACAAAACACTTTGCGAACCTCTTTCTTAAATTAATAACGATTGCCTTAGATATCAAAAGCTCTCTTTACCTTTCCGAATGCTTCTTTTCTCTGCTGTTTAAATCTTCTGTACAGCTTCCATTCCAAAATGTAACCTATTCCTACATCGAACTTGCCATAACACTTTACCAAACATTATCACACATCGAGATTATGTCACTTACGTTCCTCGCACCAATTAAATGTTTAGCTTCCACACAAGTTTTGCTGGGAAAATATAATGTTAACTCAATACTCACGTTCTCGTCTGTAAGATAATTTACGTAGAATTTAAACTAAATTTACCAAATTCACGAAGTCCTTTCAAGCGCGAGGATTTGGACAGCGTATTGTTCGCCTTAACGTAGGACCACATCTGATTGCGGCAAAGCTTCTGATTCTAATCAGAATACTTCTCTTCATTCACCTATAAACTCAAAATGGGTGGCCTCAGTGCACTCAGAAGGCAATTCAACTGAGAACAGTAATTTCAGTTTAGAATATAACACGCCCGCCTCTGTGGTGTAGTAGTTAGTGTGATTAGCTGCCACCCCCGGAGGTCCGGGTTTGATTCCCGGCTCTACCACGAAATTTGAAAAGTGGTACGAGGGCTGGAACGGGGTCCACTCAGCCTCGGGAGGTCAACTGATTAGAGATGGGTTCGATTCCCACCTCAGCCATCCTGGAGGTGGTTTTCCGTGAATTCCCACTTCTCCTCCAGGCAAATCCCGGGATGGTACCTAACTTAAGACCACGGCCGCTTCTTTCCCGCTTCCTTGCCTGTCCCATCCAATCTTCCCATCCCTCCACAAGGCCCCTGTTCAGCATAGCAGGTGAGGCCGCCTGGGCGAGGTACTGGTCACCCTCCCCAGTTGTATCCCCCGACCCAGAGTCTGAAGCTCCAGGACACTGCCCTTGAGGCGGTAGAGGTGGGATTCCTCGCTGAGTCCGAGGGAAAAACCGACCCTGGAGGGAAAACAGATCAAGAAGAAGAAGAATATAACACTGTGTATTAAATAAACATCAGTACAATTGGAGTGAAAATTATATAATATTGAGTGGAATAAATCTGAATTAAAATTAATTACAGACTTCAAGAATACATTTCATGCATATTTCTCATTTTAAGGACATTTTTGATTAGCAAATTATTGAATATGCAATTCACTTTTTATGCCTCTCTCCTCTCAAACCATCATATGAAATCCAGAAAATTTCCCTCCGGCCACACCTTTAGTAACACCGGTTCATATTCAACCGGATATGTATTTCCTCTTTGATCAAAATAATGATCATAATAACAATAATGTTTTATTTATTTGCTATTTGCTTTACGTCGCACCGACACAGATATGTCTTATGGCGACGATAGGATGGGAAAAGCCTAGGAAGAGGAAGGAAGCGGCCGTGGCCTTAATTAAGGTACAGCCCCGGCATTTGCCTGGTGTGAAAATGGGAAACCACGGAAAACCATCTTCAGGGCTGCCGACAGTGGGGCTCGAACCCACGATCTCCCGATTACTGGATACTGGCCGCACTTAAATAACAATAATAAACTTGGTCATTTTCACTGTTATATTTCGCTCAACATTCGTGATAAAGTTTAAATGATATAGCTCCTTATCTTTCATAGCCCCTTGGCGGGCACACATTATCTACTCTCATGCTATAGCCACAGAGAGCATACATCCCTAGGGAAACATGTACACGTCACATATATGTATGTGTGGCAATGCCAGAACACATCTCATTATCAAATTAGCCCCGGCAGCTCTAATCGTGCCCTGGCCTTTGCTTACAGATGGCATTATATCTACACCCAGAGGCTTACCGGCTTAAACCTGCCTGCCAAGGAGCTTAAGATAGCTGTACAAACAATGGACACCGCTAACAGAAATTGGAACCGAAGACTTTATTTATAACCCTCAGCATGACACAAGTTTCAAGGTAAACAGTTCCAACTAGAATAGGTCTCGAACTACGGCAGTGATGTTGCAAGAGGGTTACTCAGTTTGAACCCCAAATAATATATGTTATTACTCATCAACTACCTTGCAATTATATCCATTTTGGATACCTAGTTGAAATCTAAATGTTAGGTACTAAAGGTGTGGCCGGAGGGAAATTTTCTGGATTTCATATGATGGTTTGAGAGGAGAGGGGCATTAAAAGTGAACTACATCTTCAGTAATTAGCTACCGAGCTCGATAGCTGCAGTCGCTTAAGTGCGGCCAGTATCCAGTAATCGGTTGATAGTGGGTTCGAGCCCCACTGTCGGCAGCCCTGAAGATGGTTTTCCGTGGTTTCCCATTTTCACACCAGGCAAATGCCGGGGCTGTACCTTAATTAAGGCCACGGCCGCTTCCTTCCAATTCCTAGGCCTTTCCTATCCTATCGTCGCCATAAGACATATCTGTGTCGGTGCTACGTAAAGCAAACTGCAAAAAAAAAAGTAATTAACTAATCTAAAATGCCCTCAAAATGAGAGATGGAGTTGTGTTTCTGTTCGCAAAAAATCTTTGTAACTTATTTTCAATATGATTTAGCAATTCCATTTACTTTTCTATTCTCATAATTAGGGAGCGGTTTTTATGTTATTACATATTTTTGCACGTATTTTAAAATATAATTTACCAAGTGTTTTATTCCTATTGTGTATCCCCAGTGTAAAAACAGCGCCTAATTTCCAAAAATTATTTTATTTACTTCGTATAGCAAAATAAGAATACATTTGAAATTTAAATATTACAATAAGCTATATACAGTATTTACAGATCAGGTAAATTAAAATGTAATGTCCAATGTATTCAACCAGTTCACAACTATGTCGGTGCCACTGTATATATCTTGAACACTTCCTTCAAATCTTCTTCTTGGACACTCAGTAGCAACGTGTTGGATGGCCTGGGGACATTGTCACAGTCTCAGTAGAGTTTTCAGCTTTTCCCCACTTATGAAGCCAGAATTTTCATCTTCCGTGCTTTGTCCTAATTCTGTATAAAGATGTCCGTGTCTTTCTAGGTAATTTCAAACCAGACTGAGCTTTGCAAGTATCGTTAATTAAGCCCAGATGATCAGAATTTGAAGAAGACCAGTCTTCTTTCCAGGTCTGATCAGCATTAAATGTGATTTAGTAAGCCTTTCTCCTAAATCCCATGATGAGTTCCTTGATTTCAATTTCATTGGTTTCTGAAATTTTCAGTCCTGATGTAAGGGTAGTTGAGGGTTGCTGCGACATTTCTTCCATTCTCTTACCGGAGCTGCTTCCCTTCGTATATGAGGGTCGGGGGTGGGGTGTGGATGTTGGATAACACAGGTAGCCATTTTAGGGGTGCTGATTTGATAGTACCAGATATTATCCCCATTGTGTCATTTAGTTGGATAACAACTTTTACAGTATTTGCGCTGTTAAGCCACACAGGACAGTAGTATTCAGCCACTGGATAAACTAAAGCGAGGGCTTAAGTTCGCAGAACCTGTTCTACTAAGTTTATGCAATATGTTTCTTGTTTTTATCTTTACTGCGGTATTATGAAGATGTTGCCTATACGTCAGTGTCAGGTCTGTTCTGATGCCAAGATATTCAGGGTAAGGATTATATTTTAATCGTTGCCCTTTGAATTCCACTTGAGTTGTATAGTTGGTTCTTTTATTGTCTAGATGGAATCAGCTAACTTCAGTTTTATTCAGGTTAGGTTTAAGCCGCCACGCATTGAAATATTTGCTCAATGTATAGTCATGCTGCGTAAGTACAATTTCTGATAGTTTGAAGTCATTGGAACGGGCAGTCAGAGCTATGTCATTTGCATATATGAATTTCCTAGAAACAGTTTCTGGGAGATCTGCAGTGTACATGTTAAACATTAATGGAGCAAGAACTGAGCCTTGTGGTAAGCCATTATTCAGTACATAAGGCTTGCTCACACACATTTTCCCAATCTTTTTAATGTAAATACATATTAACCTTTCAATGGTCTCTAGGTCGAGTGTGAAGAAACCATTGAAAGTTATAATAAGAATAGATCAACAGAAACTGTGCATAAGTAAACCTCCAGCAGGAAAACGTTCAATCTGTACGTCCAACTAGATCCGTAAACCGACATAACTCGCTCATTTAAGAGGAAATTTAACGGAAATAAAATCAGGAGAAATTCATCAGCTCAGAACCCCGTGGTATTCGGATGATTGAGTTAAGAAAATATGAAGTGGGATACGAATAGAGACCAGCAAATAAAAGATCGTACCAAGAGCTGAGAAGAAGTTAAATCTCGTACGTAACATTCAAGTCCAGGAACGTCACGCGGCGGAGGCCATGGAACGGTTTTGCATAGTGCAAGTTTAATCATCAAGAAGGCGTATGTGGAGTAATGGATTGTATGCATTAAGAAGATGAATGAATGGCAGAGTGTGTTCCTTTGCGTATATTCTTGAATGAAGAGAGCGACTGTGTTAGACAAAATGTTCCTCAAATGTCGAAAACAGATGGAAGGGAGATTACAGTATGGTAATTTTAGTAGGACTCATGAAATGCGAACTGATGTATTATTTTAATATTATAAAAATAAGATTCTGTTTTTATGACAATGAGAAAAAATGCATCGAAGAAGGTTGACTAAAGAACAGCTCTGGTACACGTTGAGGAGGAATTGATGAGATTATAAGGAATTGAAAGATACTGTAAAGTTTGTAAGAGCTCAACATATTGAACAACGTTAATACGCGAAATAAGGCGAGTGTCGTAACAAAACTGAGATACTTAGAAATCTTGTTGCACTGTATTAACCCTCGAAGTGGCGGTCATTTATCCTGTAATGGCAGCGATATTTTACCGGTGTTGCAGACTCTTAGTATAAATTGTGTTAAAAATCGTTGACTTGTTATACATACATAAACAGCACACCCTTTTATCCTCAAAAGTACAAGGAATAAGATGATGATACTAAAGCTGTTATTTATCATCCACAAAGTGTAAGACCAAAAATATGTTGAATTTGTTTATATTATTTATTTTTGCAAAAGTTTTGCTATATATAAAATGTTTATATTTAGGTAAATTAAAAAAATGACATATACAAAAGAAGCACCAGTTCATAGTAAATAGGTGCGTACCAGTATATAGTTTATAATACTGTTCTTAGCTGTAAAAATTATACAACAATGTATACAACGATTGTATGCTACCACTTGTAGGCCTACATTTCACTCACAGTCACCTGGGTGGGTCTTTCTTTTTACTCCATGATTGTGAGGCCTCCAGAAGTGCACTAGTTTATAACACCCGTGGTGAATACCACCATTACATCCTCGACACCAGAATGTAGACTTCTTCTCCTTCTTTACTTTCAAGCACACAACACATAGGCGATTGTTATTCTGTGGCAATATTTCGAGAGCATGAGAGGGGCCTCCTGCATGACCTGTTGGCCTCACAACTGGAATTGGGAACTGTTCATTTAGCAATCTCCTAACTATAGTGATCATGAAGTCTCACCTTGCCAAAGGCTAATCAGTGTTCTTTATGTACAGGACGTATGTGTCAAATAATGTCATATCTAGAAGATTTGAAGAAAACTGCTTCCAGTACCTTCTAGTGGGTCTGGAACAAGTGGCATGGAAAATGCCCTTACCTTTATTATCTACACCTCCCATGAAGGTATTGTACTTATGAATCAGTAGTGGTTTTAACCCCTCATTTCCCTCAGTGTAACATCCCGTTGTGAGACAATAGACTGGTTTCCTTGTTTTCGTCTCTTTATAAGCAACCAGTAGAACGTCACCTTGCCTAAAGTAAACGATTTGCCTAGGTTCAAGTTTTGTACCTAAAACAATCTGGGACAGTCCCTTTGAAGATTTATTCACTGTTCCTGTGAGGAAATGATTCAGTATTGCTGAGATGAGTGCATATCAACACTTCAGATTGATATCAGAAGGAAAACTGGCGACTAAATATAGCTGGCTCAGCTGAGATATTCGTGTGGCCGGCCGCCGAGTATGTAGCAGCTAGCAAAAGACAGCGGAATTATGACGTTACTTTGGCAACGATTTACACTAGATTAGTGTAAGATGTTATTATACAAACTATTTCATGATTATGGCCGAACATTTCTCCTTCAATTGATTCGTAATTAGCACATTTCGATGAATAATAATAAGATTATCGAAATAAAATAAAGAGCATGTGAAAACGCCTGATATCAGGCGTTGCCACTGGGCAAACGCATAAAACGCCTGATATCAGGCGCTTGCCACTTGGAGGGTTAATATCATTTGTGCAAGTTTCAGATTTGAAGGACGACGGACCTGGTTTGTCATTATATTGAATCCAGACAAGGTGGAAATATGGGCCTAAGTCAAGACTAGTGTCTTGATGGGTCCGAGTTCAGATGGAATTCCCAGAAATGATATGGAAATGAATATCCATGGCTACGGCAACCAAGAAGATGGGATGAACACCAGAGTCGTCAATGACAAGTACCCAGGCATTGTCTTCCTTTATTTTATCTGTAGAGAGCATATAGTAGTATGAGATTTGTTACCATGTTATTCAGGTGACTGAAAGAGTATACAGCTTGTGTAACCTAACGTGATTGTCATTGTGTATCTGTCAGAGTGTGATAACCCGATCATTGGTAAGATTATCAATTCGGTTTGCCATGAATGTTCAAGTGATGAAGGCATGGAATTTCCTGATACTGTCTGAATGTTTGTAAGAATGTAACGGACTCTTCACTTCACCGGCACCTACTGCTATGAAAATCGCCATGCACATAACTTTTTTTCTACTATTAATATGGACTTACCCTCATCTTGATATAAACCATACTTTCTCTGCAACTGGGACTTACATACTTCAGTGAATTTGGACATCACATACTTTACATTAACTCCGCTCTATCCATCTCTACGATCATCTATAAACTGACTTCATTCTCGCCTGCTGACGTCATACGACATCGCCTGGTTTGTTGCGCATACTCCAGTAACCTCTGGAATCTTCCAGACATATTTCTTATTATTTCCTCTCTACTCTACCGCATAAATACCTGGCCTCTCTCTGGATATTTTGAGATGTACTTTGGCCTGTGTGGAGGGAGGAACATCTAACGTCGTCTCCGTCCTTAGGGACACGTGTCCAGGAGTCTCCATTTTTGGGCAGTACTACCTGTTTCATGATGATGTATGACAAACTTAATTTCTTTTCTGTAAATACTTCTAGTTGCATCGGGAGCTACTTTCCTTTGAAATTCTGACAGGGAGCATGGCATTTCCAGGCCGAGATTTCATTCGTCTTTTCAATATTTAAAGCCTCTATTGACGAACCTAGTGACTACTTTGTTTCTAACTGTGCATGTGGTATATTTGCAAATTCGCGACCTCTACACACACTCGTATCTAATCAGTGCTTCGCCATTTGTGTTTCTGAATGTCTTGAAACTGGTTCATTTGAACTATATGGTGATTTCTGCCTGCATGACAACGTTACATAGTGTCAATTCGGGTGGTAACTGAAGTGGTTATGACTTGCATATTACTTTTGGACTTTATTTCGAAGATTTCCTGCTGGTATACTCTGATTTTGTAACTGTGAACATCTTTTTTTATTCTTGTTTTTATTCTGGGTTTCTTTTCTTATAGCCGTATTTATCCTTTCCTTGTTTGTCCCTTTCCATTCCTGCTTTATTCTCTCTCATTTGCTTCCTTTCTCGTGGATAACTTATTTTTGTGTAATAGATTCGTACTTTGTATATGTGGTTAGGAAAATTGCAAATTTGCATATTCTTCTTTTCATATAAATTTCTAGAGTTTCGATTTAATTATTTCAATATATCTGTTTCCAAATTTTATCATGGTTTCTCATCTATTTTCACCCGACATGTCCCTTATTTCTCCTCACACTCTCTTTTAATTTTCTAATGTTATTAAGCACTGTTTCCACTGCGCTGTGTGTTAGTTCTTTTGGAATACTATTATCTTGATAGTTGGAAATCTTTAATTGCCGCGGCCTCTATTCTCAATTCGGCATTTACTGCACGGCGTGAATATTACAACTTACCTATCTAAAACAGCTCGGTGTCATCGATACATTGAGATCTTCCCTTGGCACTATTATTATTATTATATATAGTATATGTATATAACCCCAACGGGTTACAAGAGTCTGTTCGTTAATAAGGTAATATTGAGTGCTGCGTATGTAATTCTAGTGAGTGATTATAGGTAATTAATGTGTCAGTGTCGAGATCTCCTATAGAATTATTTGTGTCGCGTGATAATTTAGTGAAGTGCGATTATGATGTCAATTATGAGATGATTATATACGCGAATAGTTGAGGTTCTTCGGATCCATGCGCTTGTGTGTTTAGAATGATGATGTAGGCATGGTGAACATTTTGAGGTAAGATATGGTAAATGATAGGGTCGTCGAGTGTATTATGGTGATGCAATGTGATTACTGTGATAATGCGGTTTGTTGAGATTGATACTATGGCAATGTAGTAAGTCTTCGAGAATGTTAATGAACCTAGATTGGCAATGGTTTAAATGAGGTGTTCAAGATTTTTCGGATAGGCAAGCGATATGATGTGATGATAGTATTTACAAAGGTATCGCGGAGATATTAAATGTCGAGCGTGTGGAAATCATCGAAATATGAATTTGAAGAAGGTAAGATGAATGTATTAATGGATGAATTTGAGAGGATCTTCGATAAATGACAAGAATTAATAATGCGATGCGTTGTTTACGAGGTTAATGTCACCTGTTGCAGTACGTTAGCATTCAGAGTAGTTGCTTGTAGTAGTTGATTATAGGCAGTAGTGTTACTTACAGGAAATCTTTGGAGGAGAGCATACGCAGTGAGGACACCCCAATATTACCGTTTACATTGAGTATGTCAGTAGTTAGATGTTGATTATTTTAGGTGCAGCGAAGCTGAAAGTTCCAGATGAGTGCTGTCATCACCATGATTAATTTATTTATTGAATTTGTTTGGTCACTTTGGCTGATTAACATAGGATTACATTATCGTGCAACGTTAAGAAGACTGGATCGTTGGGATATTCAAGTTGTATGTTAGATAGATAGTTAGACAATCAAAACATATAGAATATGGAAGGACAAACTGTGGGCTGATATGTGAAACAGACGAATGAACAAAGTGAATGTTTACAAAATTAATTATTTTATGATTGGCGGATTTCAAAGAACTGTTTAAATATTCATGATTTCGTGGTCAATACTTTAGAAATGTTATGATGAATTTATTTATGAATCTTTAAGGAATTATCGTCAGATAAATGTTCATAATAAAGTTAATGGAAACCAACAAAGGTTAATTAATGTGATATTTGTATTCTCCTCCATGTTGTCTAGTTAAATTATTATTATTATTATTATTATTATTATTATTATTATTATTATTATTTCTCTTCATGAATTGTTGATTAATTCCAAAATTATATTGCGATCTTCTCATTTCATAAATTATGATTTAATAGCCTTATGTAGTTAGGTAGGACGTAGAATTTACTCTGTGTACATGAGCCTGACGTTGAATGAAAGGGACATAACCGGTACTCGCCGAATGACCATGCCCGTGAGTGGAATCTCTTGCAAACCGTTGACACTAGCTGAGGTTTAATTGAAAACAAAATAAACTGAAGAATGGAAATTGCAACACCTAGAAGGAGTGGTGCTAAATTGCTGCAATTGAACATGCAGGACAATTGCTCGGTTGTGATTCGATGATAATACTTTCAGGTCCCTCTGGCCGCAAGTTTGGACAAAAATCAGTACAGGATGTGGCCACCACGAGCTGCAATACATTGATGAATTCGTCGAGGCATGGAGTCAATAAGGCCCTGGATCACTTCCTGAGGAATTGTGGCCCATGCCTGCTGCACTGCACGGGTCAGTTATTCCAGAGTTATGGGTGGCTGAGGACGGTTGGCAAGTTGTCGACCAATCATGTCCCACACATGCTCAATAGGACTGGGGTCCGGGGATCTGGCGGGCCATTGTAAGGTTGTGATGTCATGGAGAGCTTCTCTGGAGATGCGTGCAGTGTGAACCCGGGCATTGTCCTGCAGAAACATTCCATTAGCAATGTTCGCCATCATAAGGACAACCACTGGATTCAGTGCCCTATCAACGTACTGTCGAGCAGTCATAGTGCCCTCAACAAGCACTAATTGTGATTTCACATTAAAGCCAATGGCTCCTCAGACCATAATGGTTGGTGTTGGCCCTGTGTGCCTCTCGACAGTAAGATCTGGGCGACCCCTCTCCCCGGTACGTCGGCGCACACGATTCCGACGATCACTGCGGGCAAGACAGAAGCGCGATTCATCACTAAAGACGACCCTATGCCATTCGTCGAACCGCGTCGATCTTTCTCGACACCAGGCCAGCCTTACACGTCGGTGTTGTGGGGTCAATGGAACACATTCTGCAGGGACACGGGCACGTAAGTCAGCTGCACGCAGGCGATTACCAACTGTGTGTTTTGTAACGTGGGGTGCCACAGCTGCTCGAATTTGCGCTGCTGTTGCATGGGGTTCCATCCGGGCTATCCGAATGATGCGGTGATCCTCTGTCACATTTGTCTGTCACGCTGGGCCTGTTCCAGGTCTACGAGTGTGGGTACCTTCATTTTACCACTGCTGCCATACACGTTGTACCGTAGATGCCTGTCGGCCATCACGTGCAGCGACAGTCCTTAGCAATAATCCAGCCTCACACAGCTCAATTATCCGAGCACTCTCAAACGGCGACAGTTGTTGATATCGTGCTCTTCTGTGTCGTCGAGGCATGTTTGACTTCACTGCACAGACTGCAAGTCAACTACGCTACACCAGAGTCCGTATACTGGAGTTGACTCCTCCGCGACTAATCACGTGGGGAAATCTGAAGCAACAATCCAATAGGTCTGAAACTTTGATCGTTTACATACCTACATGGCATCGTTCCATATCTTGAAAATCAACACAAACGACCAATGCCTTCATGGAGTTGCAATTTCCATTTTCTTAAGTGTATATTACTTCCAACCACCCACATCCACGAACGGTTATAACATATTTTAAGAAAATACGTAATACAAACATAAATCGGTAATATTTGTTGCTCAATAACACGTACAATGCTTCTGTGTTATAAAATACTCATGTACTATTTTACGATGTTTTTAACGTCATATTTCTGAATGCTGTGGCAATTTATGAACCTCCTTCCGGAAGTTCGAAGACTTAATGGTCACTGGGTAAGTCATTACCTTTTGAAAGCGGTTTAATTTGCTGCAGAAGTTGTTTCCCATCCACGACTGATTTAGCTAGCATTCGAACACACTCGTATTAGTCAACCCACTGGAATTTCTTTTTTTTTGTTTTGTAAATACCGTAATATCTACTCGGTCACACCAAAAATTAATATACCATACTGTACTTTTCCGTACACAGCCATCCATTTCCCTCAAAGAGTACGCTTGGAAGCTCTATATTTTAATGCAAACTTTATATTTGAACTCTTGAACGCGAGTGGTTGTGTGATATTTAAAGCTGATTATTTAATAACTTTTTATCAAAGAGTTCTAGGTTCTTAGCACATACAAAATAAATATTTTTCACCTTTTTGCACATAAAAATCGCTCTCTACTCATAATAAAGTATAAACAGTTTATTGCGACATCGCTTATAACAACGTATTGCACCCTTTAATCGGTAGAGCTGCGGATAATTTTCTTCTTTCTTGCCTCGGCTGCTGTAAGAGATATACCTACCGCATTGTTGAGATTCCCTCTCATTGGTGATCAGTCCTTTGTCGTCCACAGGGTACTGCTGAGGGATTGCCTAGCTAAAGGTTACCATAAGGCTACTGAATAAATAACTGTTATGACTCAGACTGACTTTTGTAAAATAAAATAATTCTTTATTAATAAATTAAGTGAAATCATTATCATGGATTAGGAAGTGAACCAAATTTATAGTATTCAAATTATATAAGTGCAAACTCAAGCTTTATAAACACAATTAATTTAAAACTAAATAAAAAATAATTAATTTATTAAATAATTAGTTAATAAAAGTTCAGGATATAAATTATCCATTTAAATCAAACATTATTTGTGACCATATTTCATCGTCAAATATTTAAATAAGTCGTGGCAATCTTCTCGATCACAAGTGATCTACAGCTTCAATAGCTTGGCTCAATAAAATCAGTTAAGTTTGAGCTTGATATTTAAAAATATCAATTGTTGAAAATAAAAATTTATGACGCTATTACAAATTATTACCACCTTTTGATACACTTAGAACATTCCAATCACTTTCTAGGAGTATATTCTCCGTAATTAATGCAACTTCTTTAGCATTTGAACTCTCATTTTATAATAATGAGGATAAATACACCATTTAAATTAGACCACTGTGTAATGTGATATCTTTTGACTCAATAAGTCTGGCAAGTATTTTTATTGAAAATCTGGACATTGCTGAACTTTCCGTTAAGCATAGCTCTAATTTTTGATATCACCCTTGCTTATGTAAACTTTCATATAAATATTATATTGAAAATTGAAAAGATTAATTTCACAAATTTTTTGACTATATTTATCATCAGTATCATCACATTTTTATTAGTAAAATTATAATTCAGTGTACAATTTATTCGTTCAGTAATCCCGAGAAAATTTGTTGTTGCTTGTTATGTGAGGAGAAATTTTGAATCTAACACTTCGTGTACTACTTGTCACGCGCACGACCATTTCTAATACTTTATAAATGAACATTATAATTAACACTCAAAATTAGATAGGAATTAATGAGAAACACACTATATTACATTATAGTCACAGAGGGGCTACTTATGCAAATTATTTATAATTCAAATAAAAACGACCATCATGGTTAACTGGTAATTTGCGTACAAATTCATGTTCTATTTACACTATTTTATTCACTCACGCACTGTTGTTCATAAGTCAAACATAATAGATTTCAGATTGCATCATTACACATAAGAAAATTATTATCCTGCTCAGAGTCCATTAACTTCAAATCTCTGAGTAAGGATGGTATGTCACCATGGCCATATCAACATCTCATGGCTTTCCTGACTCCATTTCTCTAATATAAATCGAGGAATATTACAAAATAAATTTATCCAAACTTAACTGGCAATAAATCAAAAGAAACGTGATAACAAACTTAATCACATCAAATAACATCTCATAAATACTTATTGTGACACAATCTTCGCATATCAATTGGGATCACAGACTATCTTTTTAAGTCATTTACATGGATCAATTTACTTTGTTTGGCATATCATTATCTCGCTTAAGATGGTATGTCATGTTGCCTCAGCATCTGTTCATTGGGATAATCACCATTATTAATGCACCTTAATTGCAAGAAAAACACGGGCTTGTCCTCCCGCTCACTTTCATTATACCCTCGGCTCGTCATGACCGGCATTTATTTTCAGATTCACAATATCAGTTTGCATAGCTTGAATATTATTTCACTTTATTAGCACCTACGGCTTAATTATTTCCATCGCAGCTCGGCGGCTGGTAACACATAGTCAACTTCTCATTTACCTTGAGACATTCGTCCTCAGTGCATAATCAATTATCACATAATATCATCCTCTATCATCGTTTGAGCCTTATGACATAACATCTCTTCCTTGGGTTCATTCTTCCCAGTTACTGAAATTATTCAACTACAATCTCCCAATTGAGTGCTTTATATCGTATCGCAATAATATTAATCAAATCCATTCAAATCCACTATGACCAATTAACAAAATGATTATTCTTCACCTGTCCATAATCTTGTTATTCAGGTGAAGTATGTATCAAATATATGGAACTTATACAAATAACCATGAATAAAAGAAATTTCGATATCAATCAAAATAATTTTATATCATTTAATTATCAAATCGTAGGTTCATAGTGTGCAATCATCACAAAAATATATTGACGGTCCCTAATGTCGTTTAAATGTAGGTCTATGCATTTAAACAAATTAGTCCAATTGACAATAATAATAAAAGGAATATTAATAATAATAAGAATAATAAGAAAATAAAATTGATACCATCATGTGTGAATAAATTGTCATTATCAAATCTCCTCTGTGCTATACCCTAAAATATAATTACAATAACTACATATCTACTTGATAGCTCGCGTAACTGAATAATTAAAATAGTATACTCCATGTTAGATTTTTATATGAATCATTTTACTCACATTTTTGCAATGAAGTTTCGCCCTTCCTAGGGAATGTGGAATTAGAACATGATTACAAAGAAAATATGCATCTTCATAATACCGACGTATCCATCCATGATATTGGTTGCACTATTCACACGCATTATATATATTCTTGATGCCTTAATTCTAACACTTTAACATTTAAAAACACACAATAATATGGAGAAAATTATATACACTTTTTATTTCTCACTTCTCCTCTGCGTAACCCACGTTTGAAGGTCTCTAGTGTTGTTTACTATGTGTGCTGGACTCCCTATTGTGTGAAAGTATTTTCCCCGCATACCTGCTTTGCTGTCCTCGAGCTGATTTAATCCTATTTATCAGTTCCTTGGCCTCGGTAGTAATGCTAATGATAATTTGTAGTAGAACGGCCCACTCACTCTCTTTCCCTCTACTTGTCTGTTATGAATTAGTGAAACCAAAAGTGTTTCCGAGCCAGCTGGAGTACTGTCCGCCTTTCATGGAAAGAAGTTTTTTCCGTCTCCCATGTAACAGTCGAATATAACCAGTTAATACGCACTGAAAATATCATATGTGACCAACTTGTCATAACAAATTTTGGTATAAAAGTTCTAGATGTATTACCATATCTGACGTGTGCGATAGTGTTGCTAAATAAATATAAAGATTCATTTGAAGCTCTGCATGTTAAGTAATTGTCTTACACTGTCCCCTAGGATACTCCTCAAATAGGAGAATTGACATTACGCGTCTACTCTGCACGACCGTTGAACAACAAGTGATTCTTCTGCTAGGCGTCTTGTGCCTCTCTGGATTTCTTTGCGGAGTGATATAAGCTGACTTAGGGAGCGACTTTTAAGTCATGCATCCCTTTCTGCTACTACATGAATGTCACTCTTCGTCAATAAAATTCCGGTACACTGCACTCACCGAATTAATCATAGACATTTACATAATTGAGATGGCTTCGGTCGAACTATTTCACCTGTCGTAATGCTGGGTGTAATACCTCAATGGCGGGAATATCCTCACACCCTTGTCCACAGACACATCCTCTCTTAAATATTCGCTGCAAATCAACAGAATTATTATCCTTCACTGTTTATAATATACAAATTGCAGTGTCTTTACAGTTGAAAAATTATTAACTACTGTCAGTTTCTGCCAAAAGATTGAATATTTGAGGGCGCTCTATTCGAAATATTCAGAATAAAAGCTTCTGATTGGTTGAGAGAGTTTTCTAACAAGGAAGTTGGACTGTTTCCACTTCTATTCTGAGGGGTGTTTGGTAGATATTTCTGTCTTCCTTCATCATTGTCCTTCGTGTTTCTCTCTCACACACTATGGAAAAGTACTAAGAACTGACCTCGACTTCTAGTGGGTTTGGCGTCTCCCTGCCGTATTGTTCAGAGATAATTACTTTATTGGGGGACAACAGAACGTGACTTTAAGAGACTTCATAGGTTTAAGGCTCCATTTGTGTGGTCCTCCTTTCTGCAGTACTGTGAGAAACCGAGTTTCTACTATGTGGAAATATTCCATCTATGATATTCATTACAATTATTATAAATAATGCAACTGGGCTCAATTCCATGGGTGCAGTATCACATTGTAGTTCGTGTACAATAACATTCCTCAAAATCATTTGTTATCATTATCAACAAAAAAATATGTTCAAATTATTGTATGCGATTAGATTGGTACTTTGATTAATGTACTAGAAGGTTTATTTTAAACATAATTTTAACCATATCTTTTGCTAACAAACTGCTCCACGGAGAATCATAAGTCTGTATTAAAAACGTAAAAGAAATGCTGTCTTGTGGGAATTGTCCACCGGGCGTAACTGATGTATTCTCAGATTTGACCACTGAGTGAAACTGATGTGTACCGAACTGGTGTAATTTATCTTGAGTGAAACTGATGGGATCTCTTTTTCTCAGTCGTATTCTTTTGTTGTTTTTTAAACCAGATTTGCTATTTCATATATCGTCCAGTATTTGCCAGGACGAGTAAAACCTGCTCTAATCCACAAACAAAAATTCAAATTCTTAAACTATAATGTTATTTTTTTTCAAAGTACCCTCACTTGCTGTACATTTTAAGAATCTCAGGGTTGTCGGAAATTTTTCCCCTCGGGAGTTCCTTAACGTGACGGAAGCCTACAAGGAGGAGTTATCATATGCGCCCTTAAATTCCATCGCAATCAGCTGGAACTGAATCCACTCTCTTCGAAACAAAATAAAACTGGCCAAGAGACTGTGCCACTAAGGTCAAAAGGATGAAATGGGGAATCAAAACTAGTATATTTGGCGCGAGATACGAAAGGATTCTCCGTTTCTTCCATAATTTAGGTTCAATTTCCTGCAAATTCTATCCATATATCATGGTCGCACCTCTGAAAATCGCTATGTGAAACATTCTAGCTAAGAACTTTCACCGGTAAAGTTCCGTCATTTAAGCTTTAATATTGTGTGAGCGATTTCAGAGAACTGTCGCTCTTTACGTCATGTGTTGCGGGTCAGCGTTTCTCACTAAACATTATCACATAGCGCTTTTCGTAGGCGCATCGATGATGTGTATAACTGCATGTCGGTTTCAGGGGCTTCCTGGCCGAGGAGGTTAAGGCGTGCTCGGGTCACCCGGAAAGATGTAGGTTCGATTTCCCCGTCAGGAAATCGAAAAATTTTAAAAACGAGATTTTAATTTCTGGAGGTGCACATGGCCGTGAGGTTAACTCGAAATGAGTACCAGGTTAATTCCTGGGACCAAAGGTGGCTGGGCGTAGAGATAACTACACCAGTAAGTGCCGAGGTCACAGATAGTGGAAGCCTTTACTATCCCCCCACCCCCACCTAGGACCTTCATGGCCTGTATGGAGATGACTTTGCTTTGCACGTAAATTTCGCATTAAATGTCTCTATTTTCTTTATGGCAGTGCTGAAATTACGAAATTATATTCTGTTCAAGAGACTCTAAAGTGATCAAACGAAGTCCTTGTCAGATATTTTAACATTGATATTCAGCTGAATAACAATTGCAACACATAAAATGTCCATTCTTTGGCGTTCAATCATGCACAGAGTAAATCGGCTTTTTTAAAATTACACTTCGTACCGTGTCCATTTTAATATGAAGATGTGATATTGAGTTCAAATACTTCGTTTCTAGTTATTACAATAGATTAAGTGTTAAAAAATGTTTGGTAATTAACAGCGACTACCATTCAAATATCGAAAAGCTTAAAGCATATGGTCAATGACGCTAACTACTATACATGATCGGAAATTTTCATCTGGTTACGATTGCTAATCACAATTTTGCATAGACTTAAGGCTTATTCCGGGAACGATAAAATCCACACTAACACAGTAGCTTCCAGTTCCGAGTTGCATCTTCGAAGACTAAACGCTTTCGTTAGCGAATACCATAAAATCTGCAGAAATTCGTATTTGCCAATTTATTATGATCTTGTTAACGAGACTCTGATCAAGTCACTCACCTATCTGTAATCTCCAGTAATTTGTGTCAGGTTATTTTTCTTGGGAAGCTGGTTGTTATCTGATTGGAGGATGTTTGCTCCTTCAAAATGAAATGCCCGACATACAATGTGAAGGTATCTGTGACCGATCAGCCCAGAGGAATTAGGGACAAGTTCAACACATTTCGGATCAGTTATGGTGTATGTGCTGATTCACTGTATAAGTGGAATAAGCCATCTATATACTTCTCTCCCTCCTCTGCGAACCATGTGACCTTGCCGCGGTGGGGAGGCTTGCGTGTCCCAATGATGCAGATAGCCGAGCCGCAGGTGCAACCGTATCGGATGGGTATCTGTTGAGAGACCAGACTAACGAATGGTTCATCGAAAGGGGGTTAGCAGCCTTTCGGTAGTTGCAAGGGCGGCAGTCTAGATGATTGACTGATACGGCCTTGTAATAATACTCAACATGGCTTAGCTGTGTTGATACTGCTGCACGGCCGAAAGCAACGGGAAACTACAGCCGTAACTAACTCCCGAGGACATGCAGCTCTCTCTGTATGAATGATATACTGATGATGGCTTCCTCCCGGGTAAAATATTCCGGAGGTAAACTAGTCCCCCATTCGGATCTCTGGGTGGGGACTACACGAGAGGGGGCGATCATCAGGAAGATGGATACTGACATTCTGCGAGTCGGAGCGTGGAATGTTAGAAGTTTGAATCGTTGTGGTAGGTTAGAGAACCTGAAAAGAGAGATGGATAGGCTAAAGTTAGATGTAGTTGGTATAAGTGAAGTACATTGGCAGGAAGAACAAGATTTTTGGTCATGCGACTACCGAATTATCAACACGAAATCAAACAGGGGAAATGCAGGAGTTGGTTTAATAATTAATAAGAAAATAGGGCAGCGGATAAGCTACTACGACCAGCATAGTGAAAGAATTATTGTCGTCAAGATAGACACCAAACCAATACCCACCACAATAGTGCAGGTCTATATGCCTACTAGTTCAGCGGATGATGAAGGAATTGAAAGAATATGTGAGGAAATAGAAGATTTAATACAATATGTAAAAGGTGACGAGAATCTAATTGTGATGGGTGACTGGAATGCAGTGGTAGGGCAAGGAAGAGAAGGTAGTACAGTAGGAGAATTTGGATTGGGACAAAGGAACGAAAGAGGAAGTCGGCTGGTTGAATTCTGCACTGATCATAATTTAGGCCTTGCCAATGCTTGGTTCAAACACCACAAACGACGGCTGTATACGTGGACGAGACCTGGAGACACTAGAAGGTATCAAATAGACTTCATTATGATTAGGCAGAGATTCAGAAACCAGGTGTTGGATTGCAAAACTTTCCCAGGAGCAGACGTGGACTCTGACAACAACTTCTTGGTCATGAAATGCAATCTGAAATTGAAGAAAGGAAAGAATGCAAAACGATGGGATCTAGATAAGTTGAAAGAAAAGAGTGTGAGGGATTGTTTCAAGGAACATGTTGCACAAGGACTAAATGAAAAGGCTGAAGGAAACACAATAGAGGAAGAGTGGAGAGTCATGAAAAATGAAGTCAGTAGGGTTGCTGAAGAAATGTTAGGAAGGAAGAAAAGATCAACTAAGAATCAGTGGATAACTCAGGAGATACTAGACCTGATTGATGAACGACGAAAATACAAGAATTCTAGAAATGAAGAGGGCAGAAAAGAATACAGGCGATTAAAGAATCAAGTGGATAGAAAGTGCAAGGTAGCTAAGGAAGAATGGCTGAAGGAGAAGTGCAAGGATGTCGAAGGCTGTATGGTCCTGGGAGAGGTAGATGCTGCATACAGGAAAATCAAGGAAACCTTTGGAGAAAGGAAATCTAGGTGCATGAATATTAAGAGCTCAGATGTAAAGCCTCTTCTAGGGAAAGAAAACAAAGCAGAAAGATGGCAGGAGCATATCCAACAGTTGTATGAAGGTAAAGATGTAGATAATTTGGTTCTGAAACATGAAGAGGCTGTTGATGCTGATGAAATGGGAGACCCAATTTTGAGGTCAGAGTTTGACAGAACTGTGAGTGACCTAAATAGGAACAAGGCACCTGAAATTGACGATATTCCCTCTGAATTACTGACTGCCTTAGAAGAAACCAGCATGGTAAGGTTATTTCATTTAGTGTGCAGGATGTATGAGACAGGGGATGTCCCATCCGATTTTCGGCAGAATGTTGTTATACCTATTCTCAAGAAATCCGGTGCTGACAGGTGTGAAAACTACCGCACCATTAGTTTAGTATCTCATGCCTGCAAAATTTTTAACACGTATTATTACAGAAGAATGGAAAAACAAGTTGAAGCTGAGTTGGGAGAAGATAAATTTGGTTTCAGAAGAAATGTAGGAACACGTGAAGCAATCCTGACTTTACGTCTGATCTTAGAGGATCGAATCAAGAAGGACAAGCCCACGTACATGGCATTCGTACATCTAGAAAAGGCATTCGATAATGTTGATTGGAACAAGCTATTTATGATTCTGAAGATGATAGGGATCAGATACCGAGAGCGAAGAATTATCTACAATCTGTATAAAAATCAGTCTGCAGTGATAAGAATCGAGGGCTTTGTAAAAGAAGCAGCAATCCAGAAAGGAGTGAGGCAAAGCTGCGGTTTGTCCCCCCTCCTTTTCAATGTTTACATAGAACAGGCAGTAAAGGAAATCAAAGAGAAATTTGGAAAGGGAATCACAGTCCAAGGAGAGGAAATCAAAACCTTGAGATTTGCCGATGATATTGTTATTTTATCTGAGACTGCAGAAGATCTCGAGAAGTTCTTGGGTAAGGAGTACAAGATGAAAATAAATAAGTCCAAAACAAAAGTAATGGAGTGCAGTCGAACGAAGGCAGGTGATGTAGGAAATATTAGATTAGGAAACGAAGTCTTAAAGGAAGCAGATGAATATTGTTACTTGGGTAGTAAAATAACTAACGATGGCAGAAGTAAGGAGGACATAATATGCAGACTAGCACAAGCAAGGAAGAGCTTTCTTAAGAAAAGAAATTTGCTCACTTCAAACATTGATATCGGAATTATGAAGATTTTTTTTGAAGGCTTTCGTGTGGAGCGTGGCATTGTATGGAAGTGAAACATGGACGATAACTAGCTCAGAAAGAAAGAGAATAGAAGCTTTTGAAATGTGATGTTACAGAAGAATGCTGAAGGTGAGATGGATATATCGAATCACGAATGAAGAGATAATGAATCGAATTGGTGAGAGGAGATCGATTTGGCTAAATTTGACGAGAAGAAGAGATAGAATGATAGGACACATCTTAAGACACCCAGGACTTGTTCAGTTGGTTTTTGAAGGAAGTGTAGGTGGTAAGAACGGTAGTGGTAGACCAAGGTATGAATATGACAAACAGATTAGAGCAGATGTAGGATGCAATAGTTACGTAGAAATGAAAAGGTTAGCACAGGATAGGGTGGCATGGAGGGCTGCATCAAACCAGTCTATGGACTGATGACTCAAACACACATACTTCTTTCTCGTCTTTCTTTTTTCCTTACAGTATTTTAATAGGTGAGCCACTTCCATGTCCTTGTTGCATAAAATGAATCTATTTTTCCATTTTTGTGTCTTAGAGCTTTGTTTATAAGTATTAACTGTTACATTTAGTGTTCAGACAGTCTTAAACGAAGTTATTAACTAAGTAGATAGTAAGAAAAGAATGGCTTCCTTCTCAATATATCATTCATGCAGAACAATTCTTAGAATCATAAGAAATCACTCGTAAAGAAATTTAGATAACATTTTGAACCCAATATTTCTTATAACGGTACTATATTTTGAAATGGCGCAAGTTTATAACTTACTCACACAACTACACACTTTGTGAACAAGATAGTGTCATTTCGAGATATTACGAGGTTTTGTTTTACGAGTCTAAGTTAGCACATCAACGGGAACACCTTGTAACCCACTATCATTTGGATATGAGGACCTAAGTTTCCCTGCACTATAATATGTTCAAGAAAATAAATTATTTACGGTCTTCTGTGGTTTATGAGTTTTTTTAAGACCTTTGCTTCTTTGAACTGTTCATATTAAAGTTCTATTTCGCACTTTTGTGGTTTACAAGGTATTGCATGCATATTCTTCGTGTATTTATGTGGTGGTCTGTACCGTTCACTTATTAAATAACATCATCGGTTAAATAATAATAGATTAGCTAAAATATCTCAGCGAGTAAATTCTGAGAATGATTAAAATCTCTCATTGCATGGTTTGAAACCAATATCTTCTCCTCTAGAGTTTGTCTCCCCTGTTGGCTGCTCTCAAGTAATATTAAATCCAACTAGCAGACGCTCACTTGCTAATTGTCCGTCTAATTGTGTGGGAGTAGCTTGTAGTAAGGAATGCCTTTGAAATCCTACGAAACACACAACATTTCACTTTATGGCTTTGAAGCCTGACCCATTGTTAGCCTCTACTCTACGTTTAGAACAGGAACATCACGGAATGTAATGCAGTGTGCTCAACATATTTTAACAGACATTCGAGAGAATTAATAAATAATTTGTGATATGTATATTTTCTAGCAGTGTTGAAATCTACTTCTCTTATGGCACAAACTTAGTACGGTTGAGTGAGATATGGGTCTGTGTGTAAACAGGAACAAACTGATAGTGTTAGCCAGAGATATAAATAAAGCTAGTCTGAAACTCGAATACAAACAAGTGAATATATTTATTTTGATAAAACTTGATTTGAACCTACATATGGATATGAGAAGTCAAATAGAAACTGCCAGATCAACACTGAAGAAAATGAAGACGTTATTGTGTGATGACATCTTAAATCTTTTAATCTACTGTGCGTGATGGATTCGTAGCTTGGACATTAAAATAGGCCACCAAGACTGTAACCTCTAGAACTATAGATTAGTAGGAGAATACTCAGAGTTTTCTATCTACAGCTTGTGTTCTTTGATGAAAAATTCGTAATTTTATAAATAATTCTGAAGGAAAAAATTGAAGGACGCAAAGGGGAAGACTACAGGTAAACGTCATGCCTAAAAATTATTCAAGACCAGGCGAAAATAAAGAGCACTGAAGAACTCTATTGTGATGCTGAAGATCGAAGAGCACCCTGCACACTGATCGCCGACGTCCGTGAGAGTGGGGGAGGTAAGTAGAAAAAGAAGGAAGAGGGGTAAAATTTTCACCTTGAATAGGATTACATTCCTTTACAATGTCATAAATTAAACAGTCAGGTATCCCTCACATTTAAGCATTCTTAGAACCTGTCGAACACAGGAAGAGGTCACAAAAAGGACCATCTCTTTCTCAATGAGACTGGGTTACATTGTCGTATTTTGATCAATGTCGTTTATTATTGTGGCTTGAGGTGCTTGTTTTGTATTTGTTGGTGGATTCAATATAACAGTAAAATATAATTCCGGTTTATATTTGATTCACCCCGTAGCCGTGTTGAAACACCGGATCCCGTGAGATCTCCGAAGTTAAGCAACATTGGGCGTGGTCAGGAGTTGGATGGGTTGCCACGCGCTGTTGGTAGGGGGCAAGGGAATGGAGGAGCGGAAAGGAACTGGCCACCCTACCGCACGTAAACTCCGGCTCAGGAACACCTCTGTGGAGGTTCGGACCTGTCTTCGGGCAGAATAACCCTTACCTTACACCCTAAAATGTTATATTCCGTCATATGCCAGTGTTTTGTATCCGCTTCTATTCACAACTTATCCTCAAGTATCTTCACAATGTAAATCCTCGAATTTTTTGGAAGTATTTGAATGTTTAAATACTTTCCCCTGAGTTACGCAAACTTCCATACGTCGACAGTTACAGAGTACGATTATTTTTCATCCTTCTTTCGCGTATTAGGAAATATGCTTCAGACACCAACGTTTACTTCAACATTCATGCATTTACAGTAAGTTTCTGGAACATTACTATTTCTTATCACTGAACTCCTTGCTCTATTTTCAATGATTGCGAACTGCACGCGTGAAATCAACACTCCTGTCATTTAAAGCATCAGAAAGATCGTAAGAAGAAATTGTAATATAGGCTGAATGAACCAATGGAGCTCAAAATGAATGGCAGGTATTATTCAACGCTCATTCTTTTCCAGTTGGTTTTGATTTGCTATGCAAGACTTGTGTTGCTCTGAACTGGATCCGAACCTATTACGGATGATGTGGTTTATTGCTCCATAAGTGGAACATGAGATCTTATAAGAGTGACTCTGGTCCACCAAAGCAATCCGTACGACATATCACCAAAAAATGTGCATCCAAGACCTTCTATTGAACGATCGACGAATTTGGTTACGCTCCTACACGGACTATATTTATTTTTTTATTTATTGACATATTTTATATGGAGTGGCTCAGGCTCTGAAGCCTGCTGTTACGCCATACCATCTTATATCTTCTACATTGTACAAACTACAGAAACTTAAGGTTCCTAATTACATATAATTGATAATTATAACATTAAACTTAAATAATTGTTATAAATGAAGGGCAAATTTCTGAGAGTAATTATAAAGAAACATCACATTATGTACTAATTTCTTACGGGCCGATTTTATAAACCGTTTGATCTTAGATTAGGGACGAAATTGATCTCGGTTCACGCAAAACTCGGACATTTGTATTGTACAAACATTAATCTGAGATCAATTCGCACTGAACTAAGATCAACTTTGACTGGAAAAATTTCTCGGTTCAAACTCTTTGATCTTAGTTCAAGGAGTACCGGGCGAGTTGGCCGTGCGATCAGGGACACGCGGCTCTGAGCTTGCATCCGGGAGATAGTGGGTTCGAATCCCAATGTCAGCAGCCCTGAAGATGGTTTTCTGTGGTTTCCCATTTTTACACCAGGCTGTACCTTAATTAAGGCCACGACCGCTTCCTTCCAACGCCTAGGCCTTTCCTATCCCATCGTCGCCATAATACCTAACTGTGTCGGTGCGACGTAAAACAACTTGCAAGAAAAGTTCAAGGAGTTGTTTTCTACTTGAGATACAAGAACGGCTGATTGTTAATAAAATATTACCTGTGTCGTTACGAAAATGGCCAAAAAAAAAAATACACGGAAGTCTAACCTCGTACATTGCTAGCTATAGTTGTCCGTATATAAGCAATATTACGCTTCTTTTACTGCAGTGTAATGTAATAATTCTATAACATAACCTCGATAAATTGCTTACGTTATTATCTTATCTCGTTCGTATTTTGCAGATGTCTGATTACTCTGATTTCTCGGATATATCTTCGGACGATGAAAATGATTAATTTCGTGGGGCTCCCCGTATGTTCTGTGAAAGAGTAAATCCAATGAGAGGATTGAGTGATATGTTTAAACTTAGGGATCGCTTGGGAAAAGATACCGTGGAACAGCTAGAACTTAGGTTGCGTGATATTCTAGTTAAACTTACCAAGAGCAACAAACCTTTGTCTCCAATACACATGTTATTACTAACTTTGAGATTCTTTGCCACGGGAAGTTTTCAGTTAGTCGAAGGTTATTTACTGCATGTTTTGAATCTGCAGAGCCATTCATCGTATATCTAATCTTATTGTTGCACTGAAACACGAGTTTATCAAAATGGCTTCCGAACAAATTGACGTGAGGAAAATCATGCGTGATTTTTGCTATGTACAACACTTCGCTGGTGTTCTAGGCGCTATAGATTGTACCCACATACCTATAATATTTCCTGGGCGTGATAACGCAGAAGTTTATAGGAATCGCCATGGGTGGTTTTCGTTAAATGTTCAAGTTATTTGTGATGCTCGGCTCAGGACACTAAATATCGTAGCAAGATGGCTAGGATCTGCTCTCGACAGTAATATTTTCATTAATTTACGAGTGCATGCTCAGTTCGGAACAGGAGACATTCCAGAAGGCATAGGCCTACTCTCGGGAGACAATGGCTATCAGTGTTGTCGTTACCTGCTGACTCCAGTACTTCATGCTGAAACAGTCGCAGAGCGAGCTTGTAATCGATCCCATAAAGCAACCAGGTCAGCAATAGAAAGAACATTTGGGGTTGTGTAAAGACGATTCCCTTGCCTCAGTATGGGGCTGAGAGTGATGTAACTTCGTGTTGTTTTTTTTTACAAATGGCTGTACGTTGCACCTACACAGATAGGTCTTATGCCGAGGATGGGATAGGATTGACCTAGCAGTGGGAAGGAAGCAACCGTGGCCTTAATTAAGGTACAACACCAGCATTTGCCTAGTGTGAAAATGGGAAACCACTGAAAACCATCTTCTGAGCTGCCGACAGTGGGGCTCGAACTCACTATCTCCCGGATTCAAGCTCACAGCTGCGCGCCCCTAACCGCACGGCCAACTCGCCCGGTACGATTTCAACTAGGGCATCTTTATACTCCTTGGAAAAATTAGAACGGTCCTTTTTCTGCTTCATTTCAGTCATTTTTTTCTTTCTTTCACTCGGCACAAAGAATACGAAGGAAAAGAGATCCACACTCCTCAACGCGACTCGCGATACTCAGCTGTTTGTGGGCTGTTGCCAGGCGCTCACATATGAACTTGGATGAGAATTGAACTTCGATTAGTTAATCATAGATCAGTATTATACAACATGACGCAGGTTTGATCTTAGACCATTTTCTGAACTTAGATTAAAACTGATCTCCAGCCCTATGTCTATGTACCATTTACAACATACCTTTTTAAACATATTTTAACTATGTATGTCTCTAATTACAACCGGAAGGGAATTCCAGAAGCGTATGGTTGCAGATATGAATGAGTTGCCGTAACATGTCGTACGGTATATTGGGAAGCTCAGCAGGAAAGAGGTTTCTGACATTGTAAGTGTACTGTTTGGGGATGACAAGTAAGATCCGTTCTCAGATAACTTGGTGTGTTTGCACCGAAGATTTTGTGGCTATACAATGGTTGGAAAATCTTGATTTAGAAATATGAACTTTCTTGGTTCCAAACTAACTATCTTTTTTTTAATACGAGTTGCGTAATTACTTTTGAAAATTTGAGTACAATTTTGCCCTGTTGATGTAACTCATTGAACCATGAAAGTATTTAAAAGTGGCAACTTGATTTACGAAGTTTCGCCCTTGAGCAGTGCTTTTAAATATCAAAAATAAAACTCTAAACATGGCGTTTGTAATGTTCATATGATGCAAGATAGTGTGGGTGTCCAGGAATCTTGGTGAAACCATCCTGACTGGTGTGATAATACAAACAGCTTCAGAGAGGAAGCAAGGTTAGACCACTTGTTTGTTAACAAGGGTGTCTTGGAAACCACAGCATTGGAACTGCAATCCGAGCATGCAAACTTTGGTAAAGTTGTGAAATTTCCTGTCTCGCTCACTGTAATACCGGATACTATGGCGAACAACGAAGGGCCTCAACATGAATATAGATCTCCAGGATTGCGTGTAGAGGTTCTCTCCCGCATGAAACCAGATCTTCCTAGTTTTTTTTCTTAAATATGAATGCAGGAACCAACCAGAGCACCAAATACTCAAAAAGCCGCAGCCATACGTGGGGGATGGAATCCCACTACTCTATGACAGGTGAGTAATTCATCAAAATTTGTTAACCCTTTCCAGCCAAATATATTTTGAGTGATGGTTGGTTTTCATGAAAAATTACTTACTCTGGCGTCGTGAAGATGATGCTGCAAATATTTATTATATTCGGATATGTTTATCTTCACATATTAGTGGCAAAATATGACATCATCGAACAGACGTAACATACGATATCTCTTCAATTCTGTGAAATAGGAATTTCATTTTAATCGAATAATAATAATGTGTTCGACTTTACGTCCCGCTAACTACGTTTACGGTGTTCGAAGACGCCGAGGTGCCAGAATTTAGTCCCGCAGGTGTTCTTTCACGTGCCAGTAAATCTACCATTACGAGGCTGATATATTTGAGCTTTTTCAAATACCACCGGATTGAGACAGAATCGAACCTGCCAAGCTGGGCTCAGAAGGCCAGTGCCTCAAACGTCCAAAATAGCAACGGGTTGCATTTGCCTCAAGCCAGAGCTCGAAGGCCAGTCCTCTCGGCACGACAGTTGTAAGACAGCAGTGAGTAGAGGATAAAACTACGTGAATAATTATTCATTTTTGTTATGGGTTTCTTCTTCTTCTTCTTCTTCTTCTACGGCCGCTTTTCCCACACTTTGTAGGGTCGCTTATGCGAACTATGTCTCACGTGTGGATTTGGCCCTGTTTTACGTCCGGATGTAGTTGGTAATGTGGTGTGTTGTGCGAATATGAAGAGGAGAGTGTTGGGACAAACATAAACAACCAGTCCCCGAGCCAGAAGATTAATCACACGCAATTAAAATCCCCGACCAGGCGGTGAATCGAACCCGGGACCCTCTGAACTGAAAGCTTCAACGCTGACCATTCACCCAAGGAGTAGGACACCTTTCGTTATTGGTTTAATGGTTATAAATAATAGTAAAAATAATGTATGACCTCCGGAGAGGCCTGGTGCGGGCTTTTTCTCATAGACGGCCTATTATGCGACCTGCATGTCTGTGGAGCGGAGGGCCTTACCTAGAATGATTTTTAATGCTGAATACGCCATACACAACCAGCCCCCGAGCCGTTGAAATTAACCAATTAAGGTTAAAATCCCTGACCCGGCCGGGAATGGAATCCGGGACCCTATGAACCGAAGGCCAGTACGCTGACCATTCAGCCAACGAGGCGGATATAAATAATACTAACTTGATCTGATATTTTTTTGTTTCTTGACAAGCTATATCTCTTTATTTACATTTACATTCGTTGTTTCGAAGAAGGGTTTTCTCTAGGTCCAAATCTTGTTCGGCGAGGAACACAACGTGGAGTGTAGCAATGTTGGCAAACTACTGCTAGACGCTTCAGCGTGACATGCAAATGCTCAGCACAAACTCAAGTCTGCAGCCAAGAAATTCAAACCAAACACACCTTAGATAAAGATCCGGTCTAGAAAGCCAAGAAAAACGTCCGTGAGTGTACGACACGCTGACCACACGACATCTTGTAATCTGCAGCCTGTGCAGCGGTCGCTTGGCAAGGGTTTGGTTTGGTGAGAAAAATGTATAAGTCTTAATGTTGTCAGTTGTGGACTTTTATCAGCCTAAATTGCATAAATTAAAAAATGATCTAAAATAATCTTACAAATGCCATATATTGACCTCAAACATTCTTGAAAATTGAAATAATCACTGATAACTCTAAATCGGCAAAAATTCAAAATAGAGACGAATTATTATCGTTTGTTATATCACAGAATGCATTTCTATAGGCCTACTACTGACCAACGTCCTATTGTAAAGTGAAAAATGATGGTATTTCAACAACATCCGCTTCATAGTCGTAACTGGTCGCGTCGCAACGACATAACCTAATCTGTTCAGTTTTTTATCACATATCTTCTATAGTAAGTGCCAGTTCTGGCTGCATAAATGTCAAAAAGTTGAAGGCTCTCAATAGATAATGCGGAAAAGGTAGTGACATTAAGACTCGGTTATCATTCTCCACTTTTGAATGATTGGCCGAGCAGTTATCGTCACGCATCTGTGAGCTAACATTTGACAGAGAGTGGGTTCGAGCCCCGGTGTCGGCAACCCTGCATATGGTTTCCCGTGGTTTCCAATTTTCACACCATGTAATGCTGGGGCTGTACCTTAATTAAGGCCATGATCGCTTCTTTCCCACTCCTAGCCCTTTCCTATCCCATCGTCACCGTAAGACCTATCAATGTCGGTGCGACGGAATTGTAAAACAAATCCACAGTTCTAGCCCTTCAGGCAAGAAAATCAATGTTTAAAACATCCTATAGCTCATTCCACGTTAAGAAAACAGTATTGTTCTTACGGACCTACAAGTAGTGAACACACCCTCTCTAAGACACACGTAATTCCTCGTGATTAAGGGATATTATACTGTAGTTTTTAATGTATTATGAAAGACAGATTAAAGGGATGAGGATTTTTTTCCCATGAGTTATTAAAATAAATACGTCACATTTACTTTTTCATAAATATATTCGTAGGGAGGAAGCACAGTGGCAGGAACAGCCATCGCTTCGTTGCCTTCCTTCATTTTCCTTCTTATGTGTTGCTCTGATACAAGCTTCGTTTAGTCCCTCACTTTGCGAAACGCTGGCAGCTCACTTCTGTAGTTAAGTCATCTACAGTATTTGTTTGTTGCGTATGTGCTTTTAGGATTTAAATCAGTGCATACTTGTCTTGAGTTGAGTGAGATTTGGTTGTATATTGCATAGTATTTGTGTGTGTTCCATTATTTTAGTACTGTACAGAAGTTGTTACTGAAGATTTTGGTGTTGTGATGTGCAGCGATACGTCATGGCATAACTTGTACTGATAAAAAATTGACGTGCGTCTTATTTGTGCTTGTTTTTTTTATTTAGCTGTTCTTTCTTAAGCGCGTCTTAATTTTACCACTTTTTACGACCACGTTTAATTTTACTATTGTTTTTGTGAACGATACGACAGCACAGCAGAACTCCAGTTTGCCTAGGAAAATTTATTAAATGCAATTAAATGCATCCCTCACCCTTAGATCCCATAAAAATATTACTTTTCTATTTTCTGTCCCAATTTGTCTTACACTTCAGTGCTGAGATTATTTATGTGACATAGTGTACCTCTGATAGGCCTAACGCACAAACCGAAAATAGACCCTATAAACCTCCCGTTCTCTTTAGTTCATCCAAATAATTTGCAGCTTAGTTTCTTCCACTTTTTATCTTAGACTTAGATACAGAATTTCACAAATTTATGTGCCGCCGTTCTTCGTGATGGTGTTTCGCAGAGCCGTTCGATATGGCAATCCTGTTTTCATGAGAGCAATACTGTTTTCTTAACATGGAGTGAACTATAGAGATATGTGCTACGAATTTTAGGTAATTAAAATATACAGTAAAAAAGTATGAGAATATATTCTTTATTTATTCCTAAAAATTACAAATCTTTTCTTAATCATCATTATGCCGTCGATTAGATTAGCAGTTTTCCTTTTTGTATCACTAAGATCGCTAATGTGAGTCAATGCAGAGTTTCACTTAAGCCCTTATAACTATATTCGCTGTGGACGTTTTTCGAGAAATCAAAGAACGCCTCAGGGTATTGAACCAAGGAACACATTACAGAAAGAATTATTCAAACAAGTTAATTTGGCTAGAATTTGAATAAAAATGGAAGCGAGTAAAAAACAAGTGATTTTAGACTGTTTTCCCGGAACTGCATTTTGGCCGGAATGATTTTCGAAATTTGATTTTTAGATTGATAGAACTATCCAAGATACAAAATCTGAAACCTTTCCTGGCCCTTTTGCCCTTCAATTGCTCAATTTTAAGTTTTTGTCGTATGGGGACCCCTAATTTGTCTTGTAAGAAATGTTTTCAATGTTTAAAAAAAAAGACTTTTTAATAACAATTTTCAGCTCCACACAAATTCACTCCTCTAAGCTGCAGTCATATTGTGATCGCCCTCCGGTATGCTGCAGAACCTTAAACGCTGGGACAAAATGTACTGAAATGAAACTTGTCGGGTTATTTAAATGGAAATAGAAGTGGAGAATTCGCCACGACGTCCTTCGGACTCTAAATGACTACTGTGCATGTGGCCGACACATCCCTTCGCTCTTATCGTTGAAGCTTTAATGGATACAGCGAGTTTTATCCACTTACAACTGTAAAAAGGGAACGCCTCATAAAAGGTGTTTACCCAGGTCTCCTGGTGAGCCATTGCTCCTGAATGTTCGTATCGCCTCGTCAGCTCGAAGTGGCACGATGTGGGGGTTCCCCTCATCTGCCGGATGGCGGTAGAACACATCGGGCAGGAGCTGCGAGGTAATAGGAACATCTAGAGACAAATGAACTCGTCAAAAAGCGAACTTACAACTCTCTCATCTTGAAGGAAACTGCAGGTGGAGCAAATCGATAGAGATCAATACAGCACACTCTTCCGTGTATGCATGGCCCTTTCTATTCTATTTCCACCGGGAACAACCTTTTAGGAAATGTTACCAAGAAGCAACGAAGATAGAGACACCCAGGCGTCCCGAATCTCAGACGGGATATATTCTAGCAGAAATGTTTTGCCTCGATCCGCTACTTTTCCTTTTGGGAGACAACTTGAAATTTTGTACTCCTAACTACAATACTTGACGGCTCCAATGCAAAATATCATTAAGTCCACTTTTGGAAAATGAATTGTTTCATGATCACTGCAGAGGGTTTTAGTGGACAACTGCTGGTGTACTAATTTAAAACTCTCTTAAGTCCGTGCTGAGCCATTGACAAATTCTGAAATTTCATCATTTTCAATACAAGAAGCAACTAAGTCAGATTATCACTCAAAAACGTATGTGTTCAGCAGATTAAATGGTAAAGTTGTTAAGTCCAAAAAATCTGTCGGTCTGCCCTATAATTAAACTGTGTTTTAGAGCGTTTCAACCTGAACGTCTGTTATACTTCAATAATTCACTTATTTAAAATTTTAGTCGTGCCGTCCGTCATTAGCATTACTGAAAATTAAAATTTAAACCCACAACCTATTTCCAGTCATTCGATCGGGTCAGGAATGGAATCAATGAAGCCCCAATCTAGCGGCGAGGATGGCAATCGTGCCGGCTGCTGAAGCCTGTTGCACTCCTGTAGTGCAATGATTAATTCATGACAGATGAAATGATATTGGAGGGTGTTTCTGGAATGAAATATGACAGGGAAACCGGAGTACCCGAAGTAAAACCTGACCCGCCTCCACTTTGTTCAGTATAAATAATAATAATAATAATAATAATAATAATAATAATAATAATAATAATAATAATAATAATAATAATAATCGTATGGCCTCAGCTACCGTTTGCAGACATTTCGATTTGACGCCATCTGGCTGTCTGCTCGTCAATTTCGACGTTCCGTTTTACTCTGTCTACCATCTAGCGGACCTAGAGTAAACCGGATCTCTCTTGGGCGTCTATGGCTGAGATTTAATTAATTTTGTCGGGTAAATACCAAATGTATCACCAGAGTTCTTTTACATGCCGACATCGTACGACATGGAGTGTCGAATTGACTTTTTTCTGCCCTTCAAAAATCCGACTACCTCTGCCGGGTTTGATCCCGCTATCTTGGGATCCGGAGGTCGACACTCTACCACGGATCCACAGAGGCATAGAGTGCCTGGGATTTGAAACATGGAACCCAGCGCTGAGAGGCTGGCGCGCTACCACCTGAACCACGGAGGCTAGAATTACTGTCCTAGATAAAGAAAAACGTGAACATTTCAGTATTTAAATCATCTGTACCAGGAATATCTCTCTACCTGTCACCAATCATTGTTGTGATCTTGGACATGTGGGCCCTGAAAAAAAATCTACATATACAAGGGAAGGGTTATCAAAAACTGCATCAAAGGTTACCCTAAGCAGAAATATGATGGAATTATCCCGATTAAAGACGCAAAGCGTAGGCATATCGAACATCTGCTAGAGTTCGTTCTTCAGGAAGACTTCGGGTTTTATTAAACAACTAGCTGATGTACCCGTGCTTCGCTACGGGATTCTCAGAAAGACTGACTTTGTGGTTTTCTTAACTGAAATCAACATATGTCATTACAAAAACGTATGTATGAATGTAGCGATTAAAAGCAATGCGATCATATAAAATACTCGATCAAATGGAAAGCCGCACGTTTTATCACTTTTAACGAACAGTGGTGCGGTTAGATTGCGGTGCCAATCTAATAGTCCAAAGTTCCAGAGCTGGGATGACCAGGCCGCAGATTGCCATGAACACTTATCTGTCATTATTCCGCTAAATATGCACCGATTTTCATCAAGATAGGACTAATAATAACAACAATATTTGAGAATTAAATTTTAGGCCTTCCCCTAAACTACCATTTTTCTCAGCGTGAATACAATTATTGACAGCCTAGATTGTAGCAATTTATTCCCCAACTTTGCGCACCCATTTTCTTTAAAATAGGACCACTAATAACATAAATAGTTGAGAATTCAATTTTAGGCCTTCCCCTAAACTACCATTTTACTCAGCGTGCGTAAAATGATTTATAGCCTAGATTGTAGAGGCTCATCCCCCGACTTCACATACCGATTTTCATTAAATTCTCTTCAACCGTTTTCTCGTGATGCGTGTACATACATACATACAGACAGACAGACAGACAGACAGACAGACAGAAATTACGGAAAAGTAAAAAGTGCACTTTCCTGTTACTATGGACATGACCGATACAGAAATACCATTATTTTCAAATTCTGAGCAATGTACAGACAAAACTCTTATTTTATATATAGATTCCACCTGCAACATTAAACTCTGACGAGGATTATGATGAATATGAGTGAATAAAGACTTGAGATGCGTACCTCAATTAAACTGAACACTGCTGGTTGATTACACGTTGTAAAACAATGTATTCAATTAATAAATATCCTAATACAAAGTAAAAAGGAAATAAGTCCAAGATATTATCTTTGAAAATGAAATTTGTAATAAAAAATGGTAAGCTCTTGTTTGTTGTGTTGGATATCCTTCAACTGCATTGTAGTTTTGTTAAGGCGTCACTCCGGAGATAAAAGGATATTTTTTACCTAATGCCTGGATTTTCACGAAACTTTGTGGGAATGTAACCTACATAAAAGTAAAGATATCTTTCATGTACAATTAATAGTTTTCCAAAATATTTTTTTTTTAAATTTTACAAATCCATTTCTTAACGGAATTTAATTCACATGTTAATGTAAATTCGTAATTAGGTAGAACTACGTATCAATTTTTCTGTATGTAATTTATATAAGGAGATATATCGTACTAAAGTTTGTGCACTTTTTAGGTTCTAAAATTTTGAATTTATAAATTCCATCTATTTGAGTAAATTCTGGAATCAAAAATTGCATATGCAGGTTTCTTAATATAGCTGTGATACGTATACCATACACATTTTGCTACATTTGGCAGAACATTATTTCTTTCTCTTTTTCTTTTTTTCTTTCTTTCTTTTATCTGCTTACCCTCCAGGGTTGGTTCTTCCCTCGGACACAGCGAGGGATCCTAACTCTACCGCCTGGAGCGTCAGACATTGGGTCGGGGGATACAACTGGGAAGTATGACCAGTACCTCGTCTAGGCGGACTCACCTGCTATGCTGAACAGGGGCCTTGGTTAGGGATGGGATGGTTCGAAGGGATAGACAAGGAAGAGGGAAGGAAGCGGCCGTGGCCTTAAGTTAGGTACCATCCCGGCATTCGCCTGGAGGAGAAGTGGGACACCACGGAAAACCACTTTTAGGATGGCTGAGGTGGGAATCGAACCCACCTCTACTTATTTGACCTCCCGAGGCTGAGTGGACCCAGTTCCAGCCCTCGTACCACTTTTCAAATTTCGTGGGCCTCCGGGGGAGGCAGCTAATCACACTAACCACTACACCACAGAAGCGGACTTGCAGAATGTTATTGGAGAAAAATGAGATTTTAATGTAAAATTAAAATTGTAAAACAAAAGCATTGATACAGTGTAAAATTATTTTAATTCAGCGGAATAGCTTCGTTACAAGAAAAGAGAAACTCAATCCTTTCAAATTTTGTCATAAAAAAATCAGCAAAATGACCAAAATATCGATTTTTATCACCGGAGTGTCGCCTTAATGTAACATCACGATAATTTTATTGCAAAAATAAAATGTTACTGAGTGTGTAAAACTCGTTTCTTAGCTCCTGAAAAATGTGGGAAATAAACTTATTCCCATATTGCATTTCATCCTCCACTTATTCTATTCCGGACAGAACACTAGTTCTTGAAATAAATACACACTCCCTCTCCACGTGGAATTTAGTTCGATGACGACGCAGCCCCTAGCGTAGTCTGTATAGATCTCTCTCACCTCTGGGTAGCTTTCCTCTCTCCTATTTATGGTTCCGAGGTGTCTCATATTATACGGGATTTCCCGTATTTCAAGGTTTGCCGTACTGTCCCGTTTTAAGGAAACCGGTAGTGTGATAGGCTCAAAAATGTCCATTTTCGTCTTTAAGCTTAAAGAAATCTCTAATCTTTCCTGAAGAATTTGGTGTATCAATTATTGTGATGAAGTTATATTTGAGGCAATAAAATTACATTTAAATATAACTCTGTACGCTGAATATCATTACAAATCATTAGTCAAACATTCTTTTTTGGATTTTACGTATCTCGTATTTTTTGAAACTTTGTGGTCTCTTATACAGTATATATATCTGCTTGTGGAAGTAAATTTAATCAGATATCTTAATTAGTTCATGGAGGACAGCTTGAAGAGCACTGACAAGTTTATAGAAAATGTCATTTTTCAACTAGAATGTAAAAAATTGTAATTCCTCAACTCCCGTAAACAATAAGACAATTTTAGTTCAGCAGCTCATATTATGGATGCAAAGTATCTTTGGTCTGGTTTGAGTATTTTCTCAGAAAAAGGTACATCATTTGTTGAAGATGACTATGATGATGCTTGTTGTTTAAAGGGCCTAACATGTAGGTCATAGGCCCGTAATGGTACGAAATGAGACGAAATTTAATTGCAAGATGTCCACTTCATGGCCGTATCGATGAGTTTAATCAACAAATTAATCTAAAAAGCCACCTAATCGATACTTTATTTCTTTTGCCTTTGGCAAACTTAAAAATACATTAACAAACACAGTACATGTTTCGACCGCTTAGTGGTCATCTTCAGCTGTATATAAAAAAATCTTAGATGATAACATTTAAAAGCAAGCACATTGGATCTTAAAACTATATCCCATGGGAATCCAAAAAATATTGTTCTAGATGTTTTAAATGAATTGGAAGATGGGGGCGGGGTTGGGGGTAAGGAGATTTATGTGAATGATACTTAAATTACAGTATCGTTTATAATTGTGTTTAAAAAACTTAAATGATGAAAAACATATTTAAAATATTTAAAAGCGTCTATGGTAAAATTCTTTTTGATAAAATTAGGTGGCGTGAATAAAAAGTTCGTGTTTGTAATAATCTTCAGGCATTTGTGAGAAAATAATAACTTAATTAAAATTCGCGTCTGTGGTGCTGTTGAACACTTTGTTTTAAATAAACATACTTTAAAATATTCTAAAGTGTCTATGGTAAGGCACTTATTCAAAAACACTTGTGCTTGAATGAAAGTTTGTCAGATGCACCAGTCTTCAGGTATTTATTGTTTATATTTAATAACTTCCTTGAGTGATATTCTTGTGGTTAAAAGGCCGTGTTGATTGTTTAACTTCCGAGAATTGCTCTTCGGAATGTGATAAAAGAAATTATGTTAGTCGCTTAACTTGTTAAAATCCTGTGGTGGCTTCTGTTATACAAAATGGCGATCTGATTCGGGCAGCTTGCCTCGCGATCTTATGTGGCAAATGTTTAATCCGCGTTGCCTTGGAGAACTGCCTTCGTGCACGACCTAGTGTGATAGCGGTGTGACATGGTGGTCGAAACATGTACTGTGTTTGTTAATGTATTTTTAAGTTTGCCAAAGGCAAAAGAAATAAAGTATCGATTAGGTGGCTTTTTAGATTAATGTGTTGACGAAATTTAATGACAATCTAAAAGTCCAAAATAATCCACTGATCAGATTTGAAAACGTGAGGACGAAGAATGAATGGATGGATATGAATTTAAAACAATCAGTTGATCCGACCCGCAATGCCCCACATTCCCTGAAATTATGGTTAAACAATAGTATTACTGACCAAGGGACTGCTTCTAAAGCACAATACTGAATCAATGATGCGTGTAGTCTAAAGGGGTCCATAATAGTTCTCATCACTAGGAAAGTAGAACCATGGTATTTGACATGTTGTGGTAAGAATCAAAAGTAGCATGGACTCGTGGTATTGCACACATTTTGGTACTACACACAGGTAACGTAATGCGCACATATAACACAGACCTATGGCTTTTCTCACATTGCGGCGCCATTTACAGGCAACACAAACCTGTGGTGTTCATCACACAAGTGTACTAACCACAGGAACTGGTAAATGAAATGGCGTATGGCTTTTAGTGCCGGGAGTGTCCAAGGACAAGTTCGGCTCGCCAGATGCAGGTCTTTTGACTTGACATCCGTAGGCGACCCGCGCGTCGTGATGAGGATGAAATGATAATGAAGACAACAGGGACTGGTACTATCCCGTGGTGTTCCTTATATAGTGGGTACTAATCATAGTTACATTTCTTAAGGGAAATTTTAACAATATTTTTTAAAATATTATTTTAAATTGTTATTTCTGACACAAAATATTAAACGCAGGAGCTTCATATTCTGCCCAAATGATGATGAATGTATTCTGAATATATCAAAAGATCGTTCAAGGAGATGCCCCTTTCGGTTTCTGAGATATGCAACTAAACATCGGAAGTTAAATTTTTCTATCGCTTCATACTTCCCGGTTCCCTTAACAGCATACGGGACACCCTCCCCCCCCCACATATTTAGACAACTCACTTATCTAGAACTTATCTAAATGAAGTCCTGCTTTGAACTTAGACTTAAAATCCTCGACTACGTGTACGTGGAAATAAAAATGTTCAGATGTTTTTAATAAATGAAATGTCGTATGGCTTTTAGTGCCGGGATATCCCAGGACGGGTTCGGCTCGCCAGGTTCAGGTCTTTCTATTTGACACCCGTAGGCGACCTGCGCGTCTTGATGAGAATGAAATGATGAAGACAACACACACACACACCCAGCCCCCGTGCCAATGAAATTAACCAATTAAGGTTAAAATCCCCGACCCGGCCGGGAATCGAACCCGGGACCCTCTGAACGGAAGACCAGTACGCTGACCGTTCAGCCAACGAGTCGGACATACTTTTAGTGTTTGGGCAGAATGCGTGCCTGCATGTGGTTTAAGTCCTTTTTAACAGCTCCAATTGAAAATTTATCTTCGCGAATGGAGGGATTTGAACACGGACCACTGAGTTGACAGAATCGCCCCATAGCATGTACGCTACGGTGACACTGGCTATGTTTGTGTTTGATGCCGATTTCTCAGCAGTGGTAGCTGCTAGGCATGTGCAAGTGGACTTGGTCTCACATTGCAACACAGGTCTTCTTCGATTTATGATGATGAAGATGATGCTTGTTGTTTAAGGAGCTCTAACATCTAGGTCATCAGCCCCTTATCGTACAAAACGGAATGCCAATTTTATTCAAAATCATCCACTGACTAGAATAAAAAATCTGAAGAATGAATGGATAGATATGAATTTAAAACAATCCGTGGATCAGACACAGAAACTATCAAAAACAATAGTATTACTGAATCGAGGATGCCTGTTGTCTAAAGGGGTCCAAAATCCAGGTCAACAGCCCTTCACAATGGTACTTACAGGAAGTAAAGTAGAACCACGGTATTTGTCATGTTGCAGTACTAATCAAAAGTAGCGTAGGCTAATGGTATTCCACACATTATGGTACTACTCTCAGTATTGTACGTCGCACAGGTAACGTAAACCCATGGTGTTCCTCACCTAAGTGTACTAATCACAGGCGCCGGTATTCCCTTAGTGTTCCTCATATAGTGGGTACTAATTACGGGCAACGCCCAGACCCGTGGTGTTTCTCACAATGGTACTAATTACGGGCAACGCCCAGACCCGTGGTGTTTCTCACGATGGTACTAATTACGGGCAACGCCCAGACCCGTGGTGTTTCTCACAATGGTACTAATTACGGGCAACGCCCAGACCCGTGGTGTTTCTCACAATGGTACTAATTACGGGCAACGCCCAGACCCGTGGTGTTTCTCACAATGGTACTAATTACGGGCAACGCCCAGACCCGTGGTGTTTCTCACAATGGTACTAATTACGGGCAACGCCCAGACCCGTGGTGTTTCTCACAATGGTACTAATTACGGGCAACGCAAACCCATGGTGTTCCTCATGTAGTGAGTACTAATCACAAGCAACGCCCAGACCCGTGGTGTTTCTCACAATGGTACTAATTACGGGCAACGCCCAGACCCGTGGTGTTTCTCACAATGGTACTGATCACGGGCAACGCAAACCCATGGTGTTCCTCATGTAGTGAGTACTAATCACAAGCAACGCCCAGACCCGTGGTGTTTCTCACAATGGTACTGATCACGGGCAACGCCCAGACCCGTGGTGTTTCTCACAATGGTACTAATTACGGGCAACGCCCAGACCCGTGGTGTTTCTCACAATGGTACTAATTACGGGCAACGCCCAGACCCGTGGTGTTTCTCACAATGGTACTGATCACGGGCAACGCCCAGACCCGTGGTGTTTCTCACAATGGTACTAATTACGGGCAACGCAAACCCATGGTGTTCCTCATGTAGTGAGTACTAATCACAAGCAACGCCCAGACCCGTGGTGTTTCTCACAATGGTACTAATTACGGGCAACGCCCAGACCCGTGGTGTTTCTCACAATGGTACTAATTACGGGCAACGCGCAGACCCGTGGTGTTTCTCACAATGGTACTAATTACGGGTACTGGAAAGCGACAGTGAACCACTTTCTGCTCCTACTAATAACAAACCTATTGTGTACCTAACATAGTGGTACTACTCGCAAGTAAAGGTGAACCATGGTGTTTCCCGCGTAATGGTACTAGTCACAAGTAGTTTCATGGTTGTAATACAGTCATCCCTTGGTTGCCTCTTACGACAGGCAGGGGATACCGTGGGTGTATTTTCGTCTGCGTCCCTCACCCACAGAGGGTGGTGTGCAAAATAAAACTGGCCCGGAAAATATTTATAAGACTGACGCGGAATTGACTTGTTAATGAACAGGAGAACTGCCCATCACAGGAAAGGCTGGAAACCGCGATTTTGATGCACCAAACGGTTGCTGTCAAATGTCTGCTCGTGCGTACCTCCCGACTACGTCGTAAGCAGGTCGTAAGCCACGTGCACATTTAACAACACCGCCTTGCAAAAGCCCATTTAAATTCACCCGCGAAGTGATCTGATTGGCTAAATTAAGCAGCTGATTAAATGACAGTGGCGCGAGATATCGAATTATTTTTTTTTAATTCTTTATCACTATGGTCACCTATCGAACGCTCATATACCCCGGTTCACTTTCTTTCCGACCATCCTGTATATTTTCCTCAGAAACCAACTGAACAAGTCTTGTATGACTCGAGATATATACTATCAATCGGTCCCTTCTTCTGATCAAATTTCACCAAATTGTTTCCCAGTTCGATTCAGCGTCTCTTCGTTTGTGATTTAAACCACCTATCTCACGTTTACCATTGTCCTTTAACAGCACATTTCGAAAAATTCAATTTCGTTTTTACACTAGTTTCACTTCCATAAAATACTACATTCCACGCAGAAGTCTTATATACTTCTCTCTAATATGCACATCCATGTTTAAGGCACTAAATTTATTTTCTCAACATAATCCTTCCTTGCATGCGGTACTCGTAGTGTGAATTTCATGTCCTACCCTATATTCATTTCATTTTTACCGTAAATTTTCGAAATATGTATATGCAACTTTAGAAAATTTGGAAAAATCTGTTTTTCCACAACAATTCCATTCATATTCATTTGTAATTATTTTAATAATGTAACATTTATATTTGGTCCTTGTCTGGTCGAATTTTAGCTAAAACAGGACACAGTTCGCACCCGCAACCCGACAGGTCTGGGTAAAGCGGTAGAAGAAGATACTCGTTTAAAAAATTCACCCGTTTTTTTTTATTCTTTTCATCCCCGTAAGTGGATTTTCCAAAAAAAAGTGTGTTCATTTTAAAAGGAGATTCCAATTACCTATTTTAACGTCTGTAACACCTTCATTTTCTGAGATATCTGTATCCTCATATAAATAATTCAACTCCCCCCCGCCCCACCGTTAAGTGGAATTTCTGAAAACGAACATTTCTGTTTTTTTATTTTTAAAGGGGATTCCAAATACCAATTTTCATGTCTGTAACATGTTAGGTTTTTGTGATATGTTGTAGATAATCCCGCTGCTGTAGAATCCTGGAGCTGGCGTTGCCATGGTTACGGTACTTCATTACTTCATCCGATTCCTAGAGCAGGGGTAGTGTGGTGCCAGTATCTCCGTAACGGTTCGTTTTATGGCCTTAAAACATGGTTTTCGGGCCCGTTTGGCTTAGCGAGTTTTGTTCTTTGCGTCAAGGGGATTAAATTGAGCTTTGTCTCGTCTTTGTACGACAATTTCGATATTTTGCCTATATTAGCCTATTATTTTAATATCCTCCCCCCCCCCCGTACTCCCCACCTTGAATTGTTTTGAAAATAAAATACAGCCTATGTTACTCACTCGCAATGTAGCTTTCTATAGGCGAAGTAATTTTTAAAATCATTTCAGTAGTTTTTGAGTCTATCCGTTGCAAAAAAAATATACAAACTTTTCCTCTTTATAATATTAGTATATATTATTCAGCCTGGATCTAGAAAAGGCTCGATGAGAATTGGTACTGGTAATTTCTAGAGTAGAGAAGCGAAGTAGATGAGATTATGGTATTAAGTACGAATAGATTACACAGTTCGCTCATAGCTGTTTGCATACTGAACGCTGTTGTTGCCATCAGTAAAGTGCAAGAACAATCCCACAACAAAGTGGGTTTTTCTTTCAAGGGATAGCTCAACGGTGCGTTAATCAGAGGAATGCCGAGTAAGTCGGCTACGCAGTTTTGGGACTCGTAGCTGTGAACTTGCATTCGAGAGATGATAGTTTCGAACCCCACCATCGGTGGATGGCTTTCCATGTTTTCATATTTTCACACGAAGTAAACACTGGGGGTGAACTTTAATTGAGGCCACGGTCGCTTCTTTCCGAATACTAGCTCTTTCTTCACCTATCATCACCGTAAGATTTGTCGCTGTTGGTTGGGACTAAAGAAAATTGTTAAGGAACATGTAAAGGGTTTAAATCAAGACAGTGAAAATCAGACCATATACTAAGACAGTAGAAGTAATTAAAATATTTCATACAAGCGTAGATAGCTGAATTAATTGTTACAAAGAAATGAAAACTGTGACCTTATATGACGATACTGCTATCCTTTCCTGTCAAAGTCTAACAAGTGTCAATGGTACACATTATACTGTGTAATCAAGGGCATATATTTCAACACGTACTACGCTATTAATAATAATAATAATAATAACAATAATAATAATAATTTGAGTTTTGTGAATTGAGAAGTGTAGTTCTCCTGTCTAACAGCGCTATTGACTTGTCGATGTGATCACACTTCCTTTCGACAATCGAACCCAAGACCATCGCGAACATTTACCAATGGCCTATGATGGATTGCTAATGGATCGCAATCCCCAGAACATGTAATATTGATGTCGCTCTTCCGCGGATGTTCACGTGATCCTCCACCCTTAGCCCCCTTCCACTGCTACATACCCGACGGGAACCAGTAATTCAAGTGTCTGAGTGTACGCTACTCAAGACAGATCAATATTCTCAGTGATCTTGGTATATACTCGCTTACAATTCCACGTCTATTGTTATTGTGGTCCAGTTTTAAGAGGCTTGGGACGTCGCTGTGTCAGACCCATGTTTCTAGAGTGTGAGTGATCCTTTTCGTCAGAAGTATTCAGCAAGGCGCGTACTGATGTCGCTTTAAGTCATCCATTTAATGAGGTTCAACCCACGGAAAAATTCATTGCGTTAAATATTACTTTCGCCAGGCCAAAAGTGATTTTGCTTCATATAAATGACAGTACTCCTCTGTGATGTAATGTGTAGTGTGATTAGCTGCATCCCCAGAGGCCCGGGTTCGATTCCGAGTTCTGCCACAAAATTTGAAACGTGGTACGAGGACTGGAACGGATTCCAGTCAGACTCGGGAGGTCAACTGAGTAGAGGGGTTCGATTCTCACCTCAGCCATCCTCGAAGTGTCTTGTGTTGTTTCCCACCTCTCCTCCAGGCAAGTGTCGGGATGGTACTTAAGGCCACGGCCGCTTCCTATCTTTTCCAATCTTCCCATCCCCCACAAGGCCCCTATTCAGCATAGCAGGTGAGATCGCCTGGGCGAGGACTGGTCCTCCTTCTCAGTTTTATCCATGACCCAAAGTCTCGCGCTCCAGGACACTGCCCATGAGGTGGTAGAGGTGGGATCCCTCGCATAGTCCGAGGAAGAAACCATCCCTGGACGGTAAATGGATAAAGAAAGAAAGAAAGAAAGAAAGAAAGAAAGAAAGAAAGAAAGAAATGACAGTAACTTAAATGTACAGTTGCGCACAGTGTGGTAAATTTTGTAAAGGCGTGTAGAATTTATTAGAATAAGAGAAAAGTTTTAACACGTTATCTACTATAGGGGTGTGATCGGACCGGGAAGGCAACACCTGGTTGCATGGTAACTGCAGAAGTCCCATACTGACTGCACGCATTCTGCAACTTACAACACTTTTGTCAAAGCAGTTTTAATCATTACAAATTTGAGGAAAGGTACGAAGAGATATTCTAAGCAGGTAGTTGGCCGTTAAATTCTTCACAGAGTCAAAAAATAGTACACTGTAATACAAGGTGTGCAAAATATGATGATGATACTGATACTTGTTGTTTAAAGGGGCCTAACATGTAGGTCATCGGCCCCTAATGGTACGAAATGATACGAAGTGAAATGACAAATTAAAAGCCCAAAAACATTCACTGACCAGAATTCAAAACGTGAGGACGAAGAATGAATGGATGGATATGAATTTAAAACAATCAGTGGATCCGACAGGCAATGTTTCACATTCACAGAAACTGACGTGAAACAATAGTATTACTGACCAAGGGACTGCTTCTAAAGCACAATACTGAATCGATGATACTTGCAGTCGAACAGAGTCCAAAATCGAAGTCATCGGCCCCTCTTAATGGTACTTATCGCTAGAAAAGTAGAACCGTGGTATTTGTCATGTTGCGGTACTAATCAAAAGTAGCGTAGACTCACGGTGTTCCACACATTATGGTACTACTCACAGGTAATGAAATTCGCACATGTATTACAGACCTACGGTGTTTCGCACATTGCGGCGCCAGTTACCGGCAACGCAAACTTATGGTGTTCTTCACATAAGTGTACTAACCACAGTGACTCGTACTATCCCGTGGTGTTCCTCATATAGTGGGTACGAATCATAGGCAAGCCAGAACCATTGTGTCGCTTATATGTCTGTCTGTTAGGTCATCACCAAAGGTTATGCGGTTATAAGGAAATCCCAAAACCCAATGGCAGCACCAAAATGAGGCGTACTAGGCATGATGAGGAGTGGGGTAGTTTGCCATTACTTTCCTCACCGGGTCAGAAAGTACTATTGCAGCACCACTGACCCTGTGAGCAGCACCTTTCATAACACTAAGATTCACTAGTCATGCTCTGAATGTCATTACTCAGCACTACCCATACCCCAGCAACTTCCATATTGTCACAGCCATGAATGTTGACTGGGACTTCGGTGGAAGCTACACTTCACTCTGGCCTGTGCTAAGAGATGGATGAAAAAGTACTGTATCCATCAAGAAATGACAGCAGGCAGAGTCGCTTACATAGTGGTACTAATCACGGGTACTGTAAAAGCCGTCGCGCACTCGTTTGCTACTAATCACAAACCTATTTGGTACCTAACATAGTGGTACTGCGCGCAAGTAAAAGCGACTCATGGTGTTCCCCACGTGGTGGTACTAACCAAAAGTAGTTTCATGGTTCTAATATAATCATCCCTTGGTCGCCCCTTTTAGTCGCCTCTTACGACAGGCAGGGGATATCGTGGGTGTATTCTTCGCCTGCGTCCCCCAGCCGCAGCGGGGGTGAGCAAAGTAAAACTGGCCCGGAAAATATTGACAAGACTGACGCGGAATTGACTATTGTTACTGAACAGGAGAACTGCCCATCACAGGAAATGTTGGAAACCGTGATTTCGATGCACCACACGGTCGTGCATCTCCCGTGTACGTCGCTGTGTCATTACGTGTGAGTGAGTGAGAGGAACAGACGTGTTTAGTGACCAGTTGAATGCAACACAAAATGGTGTTCACTATAAAACAGCGCATATTAATTGTCATATGTTACGCGAAACACGATTTGTGGAAAACCTGTGTGGAACTGTTTGGGCAAGAGTTTAAACCTGGAAGTGTTTTGACAAAACCTCCAGCGAAGTCTGCAATGAAAAACTTAGTTGCAAAATGGCGTAAAATGGGCTCTGTGGCGAATAAAAACCGTAACTATCCGAAAAGAGTTCCGGACACGAGTGAAGGGAAGCCTTTAACGGAGTCCGAAGAAATCTCAACGCCGTTTATTTGTGCAAGTGGAAGTTAAGATCGTCGTGTAGAAACATTAATAATAAAGGATCTGCATCTGTATCCTTACAAATTTACTGCTGTGCATGCATTAAAGCGTCCAGACCAACCTTCGTGTGTTGAGTTCTGCCGGTGGTTTCAGAGTGTAGTCGAGTCAATATATAGTCTACTATTTTAGATACGGTCTTCTGGAAGATAAATACTTATTTCCAAAGGGTAGTGATCTTTGAGGCACCGGGCGAGTTGGCCGTGCAGCTGTGAGCTTGCATCCGGAAGATAGTGGGTTCTTCAGCCCTGAAGATGGTTTTCCGTGGTTTCCCATTTTCACATCGCGAAAATGCTCGGGCTGTACCTTAATGATTTTTTGGAACTTGCTTTACGTCACACCGACACAGATAGGTTCTATGGCGACGATGGGATAGGAAAGGCCTAGGAATGGGAAGGAATCGGCCGTGGCCTTAATTAAGGAACAGCCCCAGCATTTGTCTGGTGTGTAAATGAGAAACCATGGAAAACCATATTCAGGGCTGCTGAAAGTGGGGTTCGAACCCACTATCTCCCATATCCAAGCTCTCAGCTGCGCCCTCCAAACAGCATGGCTAACTCGTGCGGTGGACCTCAATTAAGGCCCTTGTCGCTTCCTTCTCACTCCTAACCCTTTCCTAACCCTTGGCCACCGTCGTAAGACCTATCTGTGTCTTTGCAACGTGAAGAAAAACTGTAAAAATATCTTTGAGGTAAGTTATTGTCGTGGTTGAAATAACAACCGTTGAACATTTCACTTTCTAGTCCGATTCTGAATAATTTAGCTGCTATAAAATAGATTCCGCCGCTGAGATTGAAAGCAACGGATTACCGTTCACCCCTTAGAAGTTGCTGTAGTTGTGGAGACACTTTCATCGAAACTACTTCAAGAAAGGTCAAGAACAAGATGTGAAAAAAAAGAAGGAAACGTCTACTGTACTTCCATTTAGTCGGAAGTAAGCGGACGCACTGCAAGAAAAATAAATTCAGGGACAGTTTTCTTGACGAAAGCGCTGTATTTCTGCACTTTCGTAGAAAAATGGTTATGCAGTTCTACTGTCCCAGTGAGCAGTATGTTTCAGAGAAACTACGCTGTGCTAAAGGAATCAATGGTACTTTGAATTATGGACTGTACAGAAGGTAAATACTCTTCAGTGATAACAGATTGACAATCAATGTAATCCACCTTACAGAGAGGATGTTTGCCCAGTTGCACTTTACTTTAAAAACAATGATCACCACCATCACATCACTGGCCCGTGTATACAGCAGTAATAGTCACAGAACTCAAATGAACAGATCTATCATGATCAAATAAATTACACAGCTCTGATTGCACAGGTAAGTCGTCAATTTGCTAATTGAACTGTAAAACAATTGGCATGTGTTCGAACCTTGTCATTACGAATTTTAGCAGCTGAGTGAGTTGTGTTCCACCTCTACCGCAATGGAAGCAAGTATAACATAGAAACCTGATTCTCCCTAGAGCTAAACACCGCTAGCAAATCCCAACAGGGATATTCTGCAGAACAACAGGTCAAGGTTTTGTACCCTGTCATCTCGGATTTTAGCTCTTCAATGTGTTGCATATTACTACGATTAATGCAATTGTTACAAACCTCAAGAGGATATCAGATTTCTAAACCTCATTAGCAAGCTCCAAGGGGAATATAACAGAATTTCAATCAGTTGGAGTCAGTTATAACTTACTGTGGGAGACAGATATTGCTAATACCGTCAATGATAACGATCACGTGTGAGTCTTGTGGTGTATGTGTTATCTACAACATATGCAGATTCTAAAACAACGCCTAACTCCCATTTTTCTATAAATTTACTACCCCACATTCCCTCAATAATATTTAATAATATTACATTCTTCCCGAGTGCATCCACTGTCTGTTCAAAACTTTACAGTCGTATACAACTGAGTTTCGTTTTCAATTTTTCTCATATAATCTTCATCTATAAATTTCTCTCTTATTTCCATTGTGCTTCAATAATATCTATCTAAATAAAGTTTTAGGGGGTCCGCTGTCTGTAATTTTGTTCCTAATGCCAATTTTTCAGATATTTGTCCGTTTTAGGTCAACTCAAAACCGAATCGGTGGTTTTTATTTTTCGTGTCTGTTTGTCTGTTCCACCATCACGGCGAAATGGCTGGATAAATCTCAACCAAACGTCATATTTAGAATATACTCGTCCCATAGAAGGTTGTAATATGCATATCATTCAAAAAACTTTGAATTAACGGGGGGTTTATAGGAAAAACAGAACGGTTTTCTTCCATTTTCTCTTATACTATTGATTTTCTGTGAACTCCGTGGACTGTATGTGAAACGTCTCTTCATTATAAGCAACTTTTGTTATGTTCATAATTCAGCTTACTCTTCAAATGACGGAGAAAATTACTATTTTAGGCGGGTATCATGCTCTGCATTGAGTGACCGACAGACCGACAACGAACCCGCAAATTATCATGGCAACGTCCCTGACTTCTTGCCAGCAGGGAAGTAACGTATTGCCATTTTTGTCACCGTTCCTGTAAATTCGTGGTTGTTCCTTGGGTAGAAAGCAAGAGAGACGTCAATCGGCCATTCTGCGGGATATTAGCGGAATATCGTCGGAGGTTATAACCGTCCTCGAATAGCTTAAGTAATAAATAACACCATTAGACATCTTCTTATCTGTTTACCCAACAATCCGTGCGCCTAAATTTCTCCTCTCTTACCACTTTCTTATATCCGTAACTCATACCATCATAATTTAGTGAGGGGCATTTGATTTTCCAATACATTCACTTGGTATTTACATACTTGTCCTATCCGGCTGTCCTCAGTTGTAATCCTATTTTCAATTAATTTCAACTTTCTTAACTGTATTACTTTCTTCCTTAATTATTATTATTATTATTATTTTTTGCTAGCGGCTTTACGTCGCACCGACACAGATAGGTCTTATGGTGACGATGGGATAGGAAAGGCCTAGGAGTTGGAAGGAAGCGGCCGTGGCCTTAATTAAGGTACAGCGCCAGCATTTGCCTGGTGTGAAAATGGGAAACCACGGAAAACCATCTTCAGGGCTGCCGATAGTGGGATTCGAATCTACTATCTCCCGGATGCAAGCTCACAGCCGCGCGCCTCTACGCGCACGGCCAACTCGCCCGGTCTTCCTTAATTACGCCGTATGTACGCGAGTGCTAATCCCGAAACCTGGAAACTCTTTTCTTTGAAGAAATATTCCAAGCTGTGCAAATTTATAACTTTTGGCCCAAAATATCGAAATATGGATGCAATTTTAATGACGGTGCAGACCTTCGTTTCGGGATAATATTACAAAACAGATAGCATAATCGCCGTTCTATTTGGAGAGATCAACAACTTTGGTCGTATGGCTTATTGTGTGTCTCGATTGTTGATACGTTAGATAGCGCTGCATTTCTCGGTTACAATCAAACCTTTCGAACTCGACTGCGACTTGCATTACGAAAAAGGGCCTGTCTTTATAATGAAAACTCTCCATATCTATTGTGAATGGCAGTTGCCAGGTGAACCTGCCGTTATAGTAGAACTCCCGAACTCGATTGTGAATGGCAGTAGGAAATGTGGCCGGCCAAATCTCCCCCAATGCCTACCTTACATCAGAAACAACGTATTACGTCCTCCCTGTTTTTTTCTAGGATAGCGCTAAGAGGCATGCAAATTAATACAATCTTACTCACTACCTTTACAGTAATGTGCGGAGAAATCCGTATACAGTGTAGAATACCGTAGCGAAGCACGAGTACATTTGCTAGTTGTAAAAAATGTGCCAACCCCATTTCATTAGAATGTAGTAGTAAGGATTTATTTCCATCTCTATTTTGTCTGTAGGCTATACTTTTGTGTACTCCCAATAACCACCATATTATACCCCTCATTTCTGTTTTTTTCCAAATTATCTACGTTTGTTCTCATTCTCCCAAGTACATTGCAAAACTTTTCTAGTGTCCTATTATTTTTCCACTGTCATGCGATATGTTGCTTTTCAATATACTTAACTCTTCGAACTACGTTTCTTTTTTACATATTCTTTGATGTTCTATAAAATCTGTTTTCGAGTAGTATCCTATTCCTACCGTTTCCAGAAAGATCCGACACCAATCTACTCGGTGCCATTTATTTTTATATTTTATTTTGTATTGGAAAGCTATATTTAACATTTCACCACCTGATCCCAACTTCATCTTAGCAAATATGTAATTACCTTTCTTACAATATCTTCCGTAGACGTACACCGTTATATATCATTCTTACTTCACAGTTTATTGAACAACTGCATAATCCCATAATTATTTTAGACTAGCGAATGTACCCGTGCTTCGCTACGGTATTCTACATTGTATTCGAATATCGAAGTAAATAGTGTACATGCAGTAAATAAGATAGTTTTAAAATTGCATGTCTCTTAGCGTTATCCGAGAAAGAGCATGGGGAGGTCCCCGTACGTTTCCAATGTAAAGTGTTTGTTACGGATTTGTGATATAACGGCAGGCTCACTTGCCAACTGGCATTCACAATCAGGTTGGGAAGTTTACATTATAATTGCAGGCCCCATTGCCTACTATGCGGACAGAATCGATTTGGGGAGTTTTCGTTAAAATGGCAGCCCCCCTTTCCTACCTCCAGACAGATTACAGTTTTTATTATAATGGCAGGCAATTACCCTACTATCACTCGAAATTGAGTTGTGCAGTTATCATTATAATGACAGGCCCCTTTTCCTACTGCCAGCCAGCGTACTGCCAGTCACACCAAGTTGGTGAGTTTCCATCAAAATAGCAGGCCACTATGCCTAATGCCAGTCACATTTTAGATGAGTACATTTCTTTATAATGGCGGGCACCCTTGCCTACTGCCAAACACAATCGGGTAGGGGAGTTTTAAACAAAACTGCATGCTCACTTACCTTCTGCAAGTCAAATCGAGAAGGGAACTATTCATTACAATTGTAGGCCTTCCTTACTAATGACAGTTACACAGGAGTTGGAGAAGGAACCCTTTCCTACTGCCAGTCAAAGTCGGTGTGGGGAGTACTGATTACAATAGCAGACCGACCCTTTCTCGATCGCTAAATCGACATCAGTGAATATATATAGATCGACATACGAAAGTATATGCGTGTTTACAATATTGAAGACCTTCATTTACAGATTAACTGCTACTAAACGTACGTCATATCGACAAAGGATTATACCATAAGACACGCCGGATTTAGTGGCCTAAATGGCTGGTCCAATGATATGTCATCTATTCTTGGGTCAGATTTAGAAACGTGGAACAGGGTAAAGGTTTTGTAAGATCATCTCACATTACATTACTTTTCGGATAATAATGTGACAGCTACATACGTAGCATTTGGCTCACATATGGCTACTGAGTGGGCCAATTTTCGTGAAGAGTTTGATGATTCTGTATTTCATATAAGTAATTGAAAGTATGAATAATGCATGTGAAAATTCCAAATTGACTTAACATCGATTAATAGAGAAAAATCAAACGTAAAAGGGATACAGATACGGCATAAAGTCATAAGACCAAGGTTGTAGATCATTCCAAATTGAACGGAGATTGTGCAATCCGTTACGTGATAGGAATTTCCGAAGGTCTGCACCATCATTAAAATTGCCTGCATATTTCGATATTCTTCGGGGATAAAAAATGAGAAATTTAATGATATAGGATTTTTCATTCGTTACAGGCTAAAACGTATAATTTTGTCAAATTTCAATTATCTTCTTATTCTTCTGGCAGATTATGCCACAATGTGGATTTTGGGTGAGGCGGGTAAAAATTAGGACTTTCAGGAAATCAAAAATTATGGAGATTGTTATTATTACCCCTTAAACGGAAAGCTGTACGAAAATTTCGCCAAAATAGTCAGTGTAGAGGTACACAGTCGTTACGATTTGATTTATATAGATAAGGAATCTGCTCCATGTAAAACACCTTTTGGGCTATGTCCGCTGGACTTAACCTGCAAAAGTGACCATTCATGATATCTCCCTTATTAATCCTCCTGACGAAAAAATGCACATGAAAAAAAAGGTTTAGAGGTGGAATTCCATCAGGTTTGGTCGATTTCCAGTCAGGTTGGTCTTGTTCTGTATATATTGTGGAAGAGTAAAATCACCATTTCGGTTCCTTATAAACCGCCAGTCCATTCCGGAACATGAAATGTTATTTACGTTTAAAACCTACCTTTGGACAGGTGGATGCTAAATATAAATTTTGTTTCGAATGTCTTCAGTAGTTTTCAAGTTGTAAGGAATACGCTTTACACGCACCCGCTCGTGAGTTAAGTCCGATGGGACTTGTACAGAAAAACGGTCCTTTAATGATATCTCCCTTATTGATCCTCGTATCGAAATGATGCACATGAGAAAAAAAGGTTTAGACATTAATTTCTACCAAGGTAGGTAGACTTCCATAAACTTTTGTTGTGTATATTTTTTGGAAGTGCAAAATCACTGTTTCGGTTTCGTATAAACCCCCAGTTAGTTCAGGGATTTAGAAACAATATTTGCCCTGAAACCTATCAAGGACAGGTGTATTCTAAATACGAATCTTGGTGGAAATGCATCCAGTAGTTTCTAGCATTCACGTACATACGGCGTAATTAAGGAAGAAAATAATACAGTTAAGAATGTTGAAACTAATAGAAAATGGATTATAACTGAGGACAGCCGGATAACGACAAATAAATAAATGCCGTGAGTTATGGATATAATAAAGCGCTAACAGAGGAGAAATTTAGGTTCAGTGATTCTTAGGTAAACAAATATGAAGATGACTAATGGTGTTATTACTTAATCTATTCGAGGGCGGTTATAACCTCCAACGATATTCCGCCAATATCCCGCAGATGAGCCGATTGATGCCTCTCTTGCCATCTACCCAAGGAACAACCACGAATTTAAAAGCATGATGAGGAAAATGGCAATACGTTACTTCCCTACTGGCATGCACTCAGAGACGTTGCCATGGTAACCTGTAGGTTCGTTGTCGGTCTGTCGGTCACTAAATGCAGAGCATGATACCAGCAGAAAATTGTAAATTTCTCCGTCATGTGAAGAGTAAGGTAAATTATGAACATAACGAAAGTTGTTTATAATGAAGAGACGTTTCACGTACGGTAAACGAAGTTTACAGAAAATCAATAGTATAAGAGAAAATAGAGGAAAACCACTGTGGTTTTCCTATAAACACCCCGTCTATTCAAAGATTTTAAAATTATATGCATATCGGAACCTTTCCTGGGATGAGTATACTCTAAATATGAAGTTTGGCTGAGATCTATCCAGCCGTTTCGACGTGATGGTGGGAAAACCACTCTGGTTTTCCTATAAACCCCCCGTCTATTCAAGGATTTTAAAATGATATGCATATCTAAACCTTCCCCGGGATTAGTATACTCTAAATACAATGTTTGGTTGAGATCCATCCAGCCGTTTCGACGTGATGGTGGAAAAACCATTCTGATTTTCCTATAAACCCCCCATATATTCAAATATTTTAAAATGATATGCATATGGAAAACTTCCCCGCGATGAGTATCCTCTAAATATGAAGTTTGGTTGAGATCTATCCAGCCGTTTCGACGTGATGGTGGAAAAACCATTCTGGTTTTCCTATAAACCCCCTGTCTATTCAAGGATTTTAAAATGATATGCATATCAAAACCTTCTCCGGGATGAGTATACCCTAAATATGAAGTTTGGTTGAGATCTATCCAGCCGTTTCGACGTGATGGTGGAACAGACAAACAGACAGACAAACAGAAACAATTTTATTTATATAGATTTTTACACTCGTTCTTCACCCCCTTTCCATCCCCGCCCAAAGGAGTCCTATGAGTGCCTTACACAACAGTATATTTTTTTCCCAGATATTAAGTCTTATTTGTACCTATTTTGGTTGACAGCTATGCCCAAACGTACATGCATAATCTCACTGCTCTAGAATCCTGGAGCTGACGTTGCCATGGTTACGGCAGTTCATTTCTTTATCCGATTCCTAGAGCAGGGGTAGTGTGGTGCCAATATCTCCGTAACGGTTGGTTTTAGGGCCTTAAAACATGGTTTTCGGGCCCGTAGGGCTTACCGAGTTTTGTTCTTTGCGTCAAGAGGATTAAATTGAGCTTTGTCTCGTCCTTATACGACAAATTCGATATTTTGCCTATAATAGTATAAGAGAAAATGGAGGAAAACCGTTTTTCCTATAAAACCCCCGTCTTTTCAAAGATTTTAAAATGATATGCATATCGAAACCTTCCCCGGGGTCAGTATACTCTAAATATGAAGTTTGGTTGAGATCTATCCAGCCGTTTCGACGTGATGGTGGAACAGACAAACAGACAGACAAACAGACAAACAGAAACAATTTTATTTATATAGATAATGTACTAGTGATTACGTCAAATGTGGGTAGAGCCTCCTTGACTCAGGCGGCATCGCGCCGACCTCTCACTGCTGGGTTCCGTGGTTCAAATCCCGGTCACTCCATGCGATATTTGTGATAGACAAAGCGGAGGTGGAACATGCTTTCCTCTGCGTACTCCAGTTTTCCCTATCAACTTTCATTCCAGCAGCACTCTGCAGTATAATTTCATTTCACCGGTCAGTCATTAATCATTGCACCAAAGGAGTGCGACAGGCTTCAGCAGCCGGCATAATTCCTATCCTCGCTGCTAGATAGGAGCTTCATTTATTCCATTCCTAACCCTGTTGAATGACTGGACACAGGCTGAGGATTTTCATTTGCATCAAATGTGGAAACTTTTCCTTCATTTTCCCAGATTTCTGCTCCGTACAATAACCTAGATTTAACTAATGCATTAAATACATTTTCGTGCACTCTGTAATCAGTTCTTACCATATTTTTGCTAAAATATTAATAGCTGAGCGTTGCTTCCTTTTCGAGAATCTCTTGCCACTTGTGCACAGGAATGTTTCGTTCTCACTGGTTCTGATTATTACGGCTCCAGTTTCAAATACTTGCAAATAGTTGTAAGTCCTACTTCTACATACACAGAGGGCTGCCATTTAATTAGAATCGTTTTCTTTATATACGAATACAGGCTTACTCTATTTCCTCGCTAAGCCTTTTAAAGAGCTGGGTTACAACAATAAAAGCTCATAAATACTAAATCACAATTCGTATCAACACAACTTCGTTGATGGTAATTACAAAAATGCCTCCCAGTTAGCCTTTTTAACATTGACTGGTACTTCATATTGCTGTCTGTACTTCACCCATCGACTATAGGTTTCTATCTTCTTGTGCACTATTTAGTCTTATTCCAATTAATAGGTGTATTGCGATGAAGGTATTAAGAGACCAGCTACTGAAGGAATCTCAAGTATGCTACGGCACATTAAAGCCCTTAATAAAGCCAGAGGTTCTATAAGAAAGTACTTCAAATTGACAATGAAAAGGAATTACTTTACACGTAAGTTATAATAATATTAAGCTATAAATGATTAAAAAAATACTAAATATATCTCTAAGCTTCATTAAATCGAAAGAGACCAAGTTTAATGGCAGACTACTGTAGTATTTTTCTATTCGTCTATTTTCTTAATTTAATTATTTAAACATGAAATATATGATTTATTAATCCTTAAAATTACTTTTGGATTCCCCAGAATGTTTGTAACAAGAGAAACGTAATTTTAAAAATGTTATGTCAGTAGTTTAAAGAGTAATAAGATTTCTTTTATCTATCTCATATATGCTACATTTTCGTAAGTATTTGTTTCGCAATCAAGATGTTACTTTTCTTTTTCTTCCATTTATTTACCGCAAATGATTGGTTAAAATTGTGTGCATGTTAATTAACTAATAATTATACCGAGCAGGTTTGGGTCACATAGCTATCAGCTTGCATTCTGGAGATAATTGGTTCGAACCTCCACTGTCAGCAGCCCTGAAGGTGGTTTTACGTGGTTTCCTAATTTTCACACCAAGCAAATGCTGGGACTGTTTATTAATTAAGACCATCATCGCCTCCTCCTCACTCTTAGCCCTTTCCTATCCCGTCGTCACCATAAAGCCTTATCTGTGCCGGTGCGACGTAAAGAAGATTGTGCAATAATAATAATAATAATAATAATAATAATAATAATAATAATAATAATAATAATAATAATAATAATAATAATAATCCGGAGGCCTCAGATGACGCGTGCAGGCATTTCACTGGTAAAACTGTAGATAAACCCGTAATTCAGCCTACTTACTTGGTTTCAGTTTATCTCAGTTGTTTCTCTCGCTTCAGGGAGAACTATCATCACGGCCAAAACTATCAGAGGATCACTCCAGATTACTTCCCCTTTTCCTTATTGTTAATATTATTATTCATCTCCTTCTTCTTCTCCTCCTCCCTGACCTTTTCTTCAGTATTGGAGTCGAGGATTTGGCCCAGTGTTATGGTCGTCTTCACTTCTAGGCCGGGATAGGCATCTCACCGTCAGCTAGCTACTCAATTGTAATCACGAAGGCCAAGTGCACATTACACCAGTCCTTAGGTCTAGCTAAATTTTCCTGACCTGGCCGGGAATAGCACCAGTCATCTTCCAGAACATATACACTCCTGTCAACTACTGGCTTCATGGTATGGGCGGCAATAATCTACAATTCTCGTTCCTCTTTGGTATTTGTCGAGTGTTTGTTAAACAGTACCAACTATATCCAGGATATTTTCGACTCGTTCTGCTGTCATTCCTGCGATAGGAAGGATAATACTACCACATACCTCTGCCGCTTCTATCTTACTTGCTCCTCGTGATGTTTGATAACAGCCATGGCCAGCACGATCCCCAGACCTGAGCATGCTTGAGACTTGACAGGATGACGCCTGATCTAGCCTGTAAGGCCAGCTACTAACTTTCCACACTTGAGATAACAGGTGAAATGCGCTTGAAATACTATACAGCAGATAGTGGAGTTTTCTGGGCCAGAAGTTCAGGCTTTTTCATAGGTGAAATTAACGGTTTAAATATAACCTCGCACATTTTATTACCATAAGGAACATGCAGTAAAAGAAAGTGTTTGCTAGTCAATAATAAAACGCCTGATCTTAGTCCTTAAAATTCCTGGCATTCGCGAACGATTTCAGGTGAAGCACAAATGGTAAAGACATAATTTTACAATGTTTACTAGAACTACAATACAGTAATAGGAAGCACATATCAAGCTACAATAGATGGCTTGCGACAAGAACTTTTATGATTTCCGTATTTGTCTATTACAGAAAAGAAAAATATTCCCATAATTATTGTGAAAACTTGAAAAATGTCATAAAATTAATCTACCCAGTAGTAAGGTAATTTTAATAATGAGGAAATGGATTGTCTTGGGAAGTATTTCGAATGAGTAGTTTGAGATATGGCCTCCCTCTCTTTACCAATGTTCAAAAGGACGTACTGTTAATTACTGTACAGTTTGTGTGCTGAAGTAGATACCGTAATACGATCCAAACAAGACAAGCTTATTACACCGCACACACATTACTTGATTGAACTTTACTGCTCTCCGCAGGCATATTCAAACTCTTCTGATTCTCCCCAGGCAATCATGTATCGAAAGCATTGACGAAATATCAAACACTGGACTGGGGTAAAACAGTATTGACATATAATGTCGCGGGTAAAACGAATTTCTGATCGTATAATTTCAAAGTGTAATCATTATGTTTGGTCTAACAACCTGAAGTAGTAGAGTGGATAATGGTATTAGATATTCACCTGTCACTCAGCCTGCATCGCACGTATTCGCTGTGCACATACGATTCTGTGTAAGATATTTCATTTGATTCATTCTACTTGCGCGTAAATTTTGTTATTATTATTTTTCTTTCGTTGATCAATTTCACATCAGTTGTATAGTTTAGTTTGTAAGAGGTTTTCATGTGTACACGCATGCACAGTAATGGTCTCCCGACATAAACAATCAACAGTACTCAACTCCAGTAATAAAAAAGGAGAGGAGGGACTGAAGGGATAGTGTTGAAGGCCACTCCAGTACCGACAAATAGAGGGGAAGGGAGGGAACGGGTAGTGCTATAGGCACAGTGTGCCCAATTCAATCACAACACTCTTGTAAGCGGGCTGTCTACCTGCAGCAGTGTGTTAAGCGAGAATGTGGGGGGACGCTATACTTTGTTTATGTCGGAACATGCGTGTACTGTATTGAATTGTACAGCACTGTACTGTAAAGAATAGTAAAATCTCTAATTCCAAATTTCTTATGGAATTTTTGGGATGCCAACGTTCCTTATTCCATTAGATTGTAACGAATCAAATGTTGACATCTCACGACTTTTATAGCCTAATGAAATTTATCATCATTAGAGAAAATGTATAAATTAAATGTGATAGTTATCAAAGCACTTCTCTTTAACACTTGAAGTATATTCCTTAATGGTAGCGACAATGTTTTTCTACCCTTTAGTACCGTTTTCTGGCACTGACCCGAGGGTGAGGTGAGAAGAAATTATAAGGCATATTTTTACGGCCGAATGCCCTTCCTGTCATTAATATTAGTCCAGGAGCTAATGATTTATTTTTTCTTACAATTTGCTAAATAATAATGTTATTGTTCATACGTCTCATCGGGCGAGTTGGCCGCGCGGTTAGGGACGCGTAGCTGTGCGCTTGCATGCGGGAGGTAGTGGTTTCGAAACCCACTGTTGTCAGCCCTGAAGATGGTTTTCCATAGTTTCTCATTTTCACACCAGGCAAATGCTGGGGATGTATCTTAATTAAGGCCACGGCCACTTTTCACTCCTAGCCTTTCCTATCCTATCGTCGCCGTAAGACCTCTCTATGTTGGTGCGGCATAAAGCAGAATTTGTCTAATTATTTGCCTGGTGCGAAAATTTGAAATCTTCAGGGCGGCCGACAATGAGGCTCGAACAAGAAGCTAATGATGATGAAATGGATTAGGGAAAATTAAATTGGGTAAGGAAGTGCAAAGAATGGTGGGGGTTCGAACTCACTCTTCCTCCCGAATGCAGTGTTAGATTCCATAGCCGTAGCGAGTTAACACGACTCCGCTCGGAAATGGTAGTGATATTACCCCTTTTGACTGTCCATCTCCGAAGAGTAACAGAATATTGGATTACTAAAAATGATATCGTTGAAGGGAAGGAGCATAGGAGGGAGGCGGATACAGCAATGGAAAGATCGCAAAAAAGAAAGAAAGGTTTCTTATCAGCAGCTAAAACAAAATAATAATAATAATAATAATAATAATAAGACTGGAAAAGGAAGCACTTAGGGAAGGAATACGAAAACTTGAAATAAACTACCAAACGTCATGCACGATCTACAGCAAGAAATGCCTTCCCCAAAACTCAAGATTATTCTGAAGTCAGTAGTTATGTATACTTAAATGCGACTAAAGGAAAATACGTGTAATTAGGGGCATCATGGGGTCCAACTGAAAAAATGGCAATCACAAGAAAAGATCCAGCAAGGAAGTCTATAACAAAATACAGATAATTACAGACACGATCCACTAAAGATGCGTTCGATGTTACTGTCACCTCAAACGACTGGACGGAAACAGGTTTACAAACAAGTCTTTCACCCACTTCATTCAAAACTTAAAACGACGATGCCTTGGTTTAGAAGTACCGTAGAAAACCTTCAAGAGCTACAGCTCAAACTGGAAGACGCCTTTCATAGAGGTCTTTTCCGAAAGAAGATAGTGACGAACGGGCTGAAACAAATCGAACAACCGAAATGAAGACACGGTGTCCCTTGGACAGAAGAATATAAGCAGGCCCACTCAAAAAGAATAAGGGAAATTTTGCTCAAAAGAAAGCAGAGTTAAACTGTCAAGTGTAACAAGACTTGACGTGGTCCTCGATGTCCCCAGCGAATACATACTAATATTATTAACAATAATAATAACAATAATATAAAAATGAAAATCATCAGCCTGTTTTCAGTCCTTCGACGGGGTCAATATTGGAGTGAAATAAATAAATAAATAAATAAATAAATAAATAAATAAATAAATAAATAAATAAATAAATAAATAAATAAATAAATAAATAAATAAATAAATAAATCCATCCATCCATCCATCCATCCATCCATCCATCCATCCATCCATCCATCCTTTCATCATCTAAAGACTGAGCCTTGTCGCTGCGTCACATCTCACGGTCTTCAACAGTCCTTTTCATCGTGAAATAGGAAGCAACATCCAGTTGAGTGATCATGTTCCCAAAGTATGAGAGACGCGGTCTTCCTCTCGACTTCTTCCCTAGGACCTTGCCTTCGGAGACATTCTGGGGAAAGGTGTCATGTCGTAGGACGTGTCCACGAAATTTAGCTTTCCTCTGTTCTATTAAGGTCCATCTCTCATTAACGTCATTCAACATTTGGATATTAGTCTTCTTTTCTGTCCAACTCGTCCCTGTCAGTCTTCTCCGGAAAAACATTCCCGCAGCTTCTAGTATTGATTGTGCTTGTTTTCCCAAAGTCCAGGTATCACAACTGTAAGTTAGCACACATCATACAAAGATCTCAACAAATTTCTTCCTGATTTCAATTCCTATGTACTTATTTAATAATAGATTATTCCTGCTTTCCGGAGAGAATAGGATTCTTTCTTTTTTCGTGCTTTACGTCGCACCGACACAGATAGGCCTTATGGCGACGATGGGACAGGAAAGGCCTAGGAGTGGAATGGAAGCGTCCGTGGCCTTATGGTACAGCCCAAGCATTGCCCTGGTGGGAAATGGGAAACCACGGAAAACCATCTTCAGGACTGCCGACAGTGGGGTTGGAACCCACTATCTACCGGATGCGAGCTCACAGCAGCGCGCCCCTAAACGCACGGCCAACTCGCCCGGTAGGATAAGAATTGTGCCGTCTACCGAAGTCTCTCGAACTCCTCTGGGGCAATGATTAATGACCAACATATGAAATAAAGTGCTGTTGGGGAGTGTTGCTGGAATGAAAGATGTCAGGGAAAACTGGAGTTCCCAGAGATAAATCTGTCCCGCCCCCGCTTTGTTCAGCACAAATCTCACATGGGGTGACCGGGATTTGAACCAGGGAATCGAGCGGTGAGGAGCTGCCTGAGCCACGGATGCTTTCAATAATAATAATAATAATAATAATAATAATAATAGTAAATTGACCTGAGTTAAATCCGCTCCTGCACAGAAGCACTCAATTACAAAGCAAGATCTCAGTGTGAGTAGCCATATTTTTATGGCAATGCTACCGACGTAAGCTGTTTCAAGAAGTTAATGAGAAATAAATATTTTCTATGGGTTTTGGTTTTGGAAATGTGGAGGTTTCTAGAGGAGAACGTTAAAAAGAAGAGTAATTTAACAGTCAGTTAGCAAATATCAAAATCTTGACTCGAGCTCCCCTTATGTGAACTGTTCCGAAACCCCGCCAAAAACTGTTCAACTCCTTGGGAAATGGTCACCGTCGAGATCTTCTGTTTATAGGGTCCTGGGTACGATTCAAGGTCGGGTCGGAGATTTTAACCACGTCTAGTTAATTCATCTGACACCGGAAATAGGTGTTTGTGTTTGTAAAAACACAACCCCCTACTACCAAGCAATACAGAAATGTGCAATAGTGAATACATTCATCAACATTGAGTTGACGTCAGGAAGGGTATCCGGACGCAAAATAGGCCAAATTTGTATGCGCGACTCAGTTCGCAGCCCCTCTAGAGGATGTAGGAAAATCTGAATTAGAAGAAGATAGCCAACATCCGTAAATTATAAGGAACCGGAAGATGAGGAATAAGATATTTACAACACACATCAGAAGGAGAAACTGTACCACGTGCTAAGACAGATGTCGCATGTGTTAGAGAGAATGTTTGTGTTGAGTGTTGAGATTTATCTTCTTTGTGCGCCAATCTGTTACCGGATGTTAGTACTCCATTAGACAATGGAGTCTTTATTTACTGCAGCTCGAAATAGTTCTGTAGATGCAGTATCAAACCACGTCCTTACTGTAGGTATTTCAGCCAGAAAATACCATTGTGCAGCATGAACCGCATATAAATACCATGAGGACAAATATTATAAAGAAAACCATTGAAAATGTGCCTGAAGAATATGCCACGAAAATTGTATGGTTATTATTATTATTATTATTATTATTATTATTATTATTATTATTATTATTATTTCGTAATGCCCATTCAAAGAGCGCGTTTTAACTTGTTCGTTAGCTTGATGGTTTCCGCCTTATTATCCCCGGAAAATCTCTTCATGAATGCACTGTGTTGCATTTTGCGTTCTGTGAACCAATTCCTACCAGTTTTCTTGTTAGTTTTCTCCACGAATTTGTGCTTGACCGCTATTGTACTAAAGACCCCACGATCTTCTATGATGTCGTCCATGATATTCATTTCTTTGAGGTCCGCCTTAATTTCATCTAGCCAATTTATTTTGACCTCCTTTGAGTTGATTACTTTAAATAATTTTTTAGTGAATCTGTTGCTGTCCATTCTATACATATGGCCATAGAATTTCAGGCACATCTTGCTTAGGGAATCACTTATTAATCTGTCAGTCAATAAGTAGAGATCAATTGTTCTCCCCATAATCCACATTCTATTATTATTATTATTATTATTATTATTATTACTATTATTATTATTATTATTATTATTATTATTATTATTATTATTATTTACCACGTCAGGACTAAGAGAAGCCGAGAAATTTGAGAGAAAAATCCTGCGCAAACTAATGGGTACAAAAATCATGGATAGCCATTATTGTTACGAGGAAGTGAAGAATTATACCAGGAACGCGATAGATTGAGTCAGTTAAGAAAAGGAGGCTGAAATTTTATGGACATCTGTTTAGAATGGACGAGAAGAGGCTGACAAGACAGACTTTTTAAAAACATTTGACAGTAGACTCTAAGTTCAGAGTGGTCACAAAGTATCTTGAGCAGTCTGGATTAAATCGGGAAGACATCCTAAACCGAACTAAGTATAGATAAGTGATCGACAGATTCAGAGGCTCCCATAACGAACATTAACTGAATAGGGGACGGACAGAGGATAGAAGACAGGTTACCAGAGGAAGAATGAAAAGATTTTGGGCGACAAAGAAAGAAGGCTCCCAGTAATATGTCATCGTTGTTTAACGTGGTCTCAAATGGCCGTAAACTTATATATATAAAATATAAAATGTGATATTTGTCTGTACATTGGTCAGAATTTGAAAAGAATGGTTTTTTGTATCGGTCGTGTCCATATTAACAAGGAAATGCACTGTTTCATTTCCCGTCCTGTCCGTCTGTCTGTCTGTCCATCCGTCCGGGCATAAGGGAAAAACGGCTGAACAGAATTTAACGAAAACCGCAATGTAATGTCGGGGAATGAGGGACTGCAATCTAGGCTATAAATAATTTTATACACGATCCATAAAATGGTAGTTTTGGGGAAGGGGCCTAACATTTTATTTTTAAATACCTGTGTCATTAGTCCTATCGAAAAGCAGCTACTACGTAAGAAAAGTTATAGAAAATACGATCATTTATGTCTTTATTCAGTTTTACCGTACCGGCTATGATTACAAAAATCATGACTTTAGACTTGTGATATAATGACATTAGTTACTTTAAATATTCATGTTGCAGAAGCTACTAACAAACACGCACCGAACATCATCAGATATCCAAAAATGCTTACCAGACTCACTGACCACCCCTCCGCACTCCTCACTTTCTTTAATACAGCTATGCCAGCGAAACACACTTGATGTTTGCTCATATTTGGTAGAGATTACCGCGGCGCAGAGAATCCAATGGGCTGAACGACCACATTTATAAAAGAAATAGAAACTATCGGTAAGTACTCTAATGTTAGACGGGGTTGAGAAGCTAGTTGTCATTATCCATTTAATCCGTTGCATTCATCTCCAGACCCACATCTCAAACGCTTCCAGTCGTTTCCAGTCCTGATCTCTGATCGTCGGAAATACACACCTATACAATAGCACACTCCCTACATAACACATCACATATTTCTTCCAAATATCAAAATAGAAATTTGCAGTAAACAAAAGATTTTCTATTAATGCTAAAGCCCTGTATGTCAAGCGCTGTTCACATTTTGACCTCTTTGCTGCACCTACTGTCATTGATGAGTAGACTTTCTAGATAAGGGGAACTAGTGATTTGTTACATTACCTTGTTAGTAAGCTTGACGTTCGTGTGAATTCGTTCAGGATGTTTACTCACAACTGACACCTGTGTCTTGTTAACATTAATGTTTAAGCGTGAATATGATTTGCTGATGACAATACATTTAGCATCTTAGACAACTCCTTCTCGGAGTCTGTCACAATATAAGACAGGCTGATATACAGGGTGACCCAACATTTCGTTAACATTTGACCAGGAAACACTTCGCGAAATATTGAAGGTACAGTAGAATTGGCACACATGATTGGCACGGCATGGGGTTTTATTGACGCCGAAGTACACAAACTGACCAACAGATGACGTTGGACAGCAACACACCAATGATGACTAATGAGACCCGTGTACGGTATAAAAATAGCTGTCGTAAGAGAGGGCATCAGATGCGCCTGTAAATGCGGCATGTTGACGTTACCAGAAAATACACTGTTAGCCAAAAAATTTTAGTTTATAAACGGCAACCCGAACTAATCCAGCTTTTACTGATGTTCAATTATTTGCGTTTTGTTTCCGCTCGAACTGTCCCTCTCCCCCCAAACACTGCATTTCTTGAGGTCCGGCTTCTTTATAACTATACACTCTGTCAATTATTGAAGAAATATATATTGTATCAGCATAGAAAGAAGAGCAAAATTCACACCGTAGCGATGCACAGGTATCATGCTAGTCATAAATATCGGTGAGGCGTGAATTCCACTAGATGACCTTTTGCACTCAATAGTTCAATAGCTAATTACATCCATATCACTGTAGTATTTTCTTTCTATCACCCAAGTCATCATGATTACAGAAAACAGATCATATTTTCACATCAGTAGCGCTCCAAGGCATATCCGCATCAATGTATTTTTCCGATCAAACGTGTATGGAGACCATGAGAACGAATGTGTAGTCGTTCAAAGAGAAAATAAGCGCATGGTATTTACTATTACCCGCATTGAATGTTTTATCAGATTTAATTTCTATTATTTTCAAGTATATTGTAATTCACATACCAAGTAGATATAAATCTTGTTGATACACACAAAAAAAACAGTAAAAACCACTATTAGAAATATTTCAGCTTAAAATGGCCGGAAAAGTCCGACTGCCTGGCTGAATGGTCAGCGTTGAGGTTTTAGGTTCAGAGGATTCCGGATTCGATTCCCGTACGGGTCGTGGAATATTGGGTCTGATTAATACTTCTGGCTTGGAAACTGGGTGTTTGTGTTTTCCCCAATTCTTTCTTCTTCATATTCAGACAACACAGCATACCACCAACCCCCACAGAAACGCACAATAGTGATTACAACCCTCTAAATAGGGTTGGCGTCAGGAAGGAGATCCGGTAGTAATACAGGTCAAAATCCATATGAGTGACATAGTTTGAACCCGCGACCCCATAGGTGTGGAAAAATTAGCGGAGGAAGAAGAAGAACTTTGGCCGGTAGTCTAAGGTACTTTCATCAAAGGTTCAATATTGCGTGAATATTTTCAAGGACTTCTCGCTCCTTATAACGTGTAGTAGAGTCATGAAATGAAATGTCGTATGGCTTTTTTAGTGCCGGGATATCCCAGGACGGGTTTGGCTCGCCAGGTACAGGTCTTTCTATTTGACTCCCGTAGGCCACCTGCGCGTCGTGATGAGGATGAAATGATGATGAAGACAACACATACACCCAGCCCCCGTGCCATTGGAATTAACCACTTAAGGTTAAAAACCCGACCCGGTCGGGAATCGAACCCGAGACCCTCTGAACCGAAGGCCAGTACGCTGACCGTTCAGCCAACGAGTCGGACAGTAGAGTCATGATGTTCGCAGACCGGACGTCTTGTGTCACTGTGGTGCACTCCAACGGAGAATTTAGAGCACAGAATGTTGTCGTGATAGTTCTTCGCTTGTCCCAACAAGAGGCAGTGGCATGCATACTATACAAGCAGAACTACGGTCTCTTTTGTGAAAGGTAGTCGAATGTTAGCGGCGGAATTTGAGAATGTAGTAGTTTTCAAAACGGGAAAATTTTAAGTTCTGCCAAAAATCAGGCAAATCCGCTAGAGAAAAGGTGTACATTATCAAGTTGAAATTGCCCTGATCACCGTGACCGGAAAACGTTGCGAAAGAACAGGCCAAATGACTACGTGATTCTTGAACTGTTAGCGCCAGTAAATACACATATTGACTGTAGTACGTACATAGATGTATACTGTGTTGCCTACATTGTAGGTGTCTGTCCAAGTAGTTATTGGATGCAGTACATGAGTGTACGCCGTGTTGCCTATACTGTAGGCTCCAGTCCACGTACTTGTTGACTGTAGTACGAACATAAGATGTATACTGTGCACCGAGCTCGATAGTTGCAGTCGCTTATGTGCGGCCAGAATCCAGTAATCGGGAGATAGTGGGTTCAAGCCCCACTGTCGGCAGCCCTGAAGATGTTTTTCCGTGGTTTCCCATTTTCACACCAGGCAAATGCCGGGGCTGTACCTTAATTAAGGCCACGGCCGCTTCCTTCCCATTCCTAGGCCTTTCCTATCTCATCGTCGCCGTAAGACATATCAGTGTCGATGCGACGTAAAGCAAATAGCAAAAAAAAAAAATGTATACAGTGCTGCCTACACTGTAGGCGCCAGTCCGAGAAGTATAAGACGTTTTGCCTATACTTAGGCCACAACCCACGAACTTTTTGACTGTAGTAGTATATGTGCTGCGGGTCGGTATTTCTCCAAAAATATTATCACATAGGGTAGCGGTTTTCGCAGGCGCAACGATGATATCTATATTATAGTATTTTGGGGATATTAGTTCGTGTTACAACTACTGTAGACTGGAATATTTCGATTTTGCTACAGCCATCGTCTTCAGAGCAATAAAACTGAAGGATAAAATTAAATGAAAACAATGAATAACAATTGTCACTCCATTTGGTTTGCCGTAAGTCCAACCATACTAGTAGATATCAGCATGGGACCTCTCACCACCATCCTTGCTGTGCTTAACACCCTTATCAGCCGAGCGAGGAAAGTTTGTGAGGAGGATAAGTTAAACGGTGAACTTTAATTCCTAACCAGAACATTCCTGAGCAATGGCCATTCAATTAAACAGATTGACGAAGTGCTAAATCCTACGTCAAAAGACAGATTGTCGCACGACGAAGCTATCGTCTTCTTGCCATATGTACAATTTGTACAATACGCAAATTTGTAATGTGGTGATTCATTACGACCGGCATGTGTCGACACAAGGAACATCCGTTATTAATCGCCCTGCCAAACTGAGTCATAAACTTTAACTAGTAAAAGTGACGATGAAGTAATAGGAAGTGGAAGAAAATATATGGAACTCCATTAATTTTATTTGCAGTCAAGGAGTAAGAAGAGCAACATGGTCGACAGTGTTTGGAAGATTCCCTCTCGTTAGCTGAACTCTTCATGGAGGGCCATACATTTTCAGTCTGCATTGCGGCAGTAAAAATATAAAATCCTGCTTAAAATGAGGCCATTTAGAGGTGCCCACATGCCGTGGTGGGAAAGCGTACTGCAATTTATATTTACAGAGGAATATTAGCGGGTAATCCAATTCCGACCCGGCATTTAAACGAAGTTAAATAGCATATAATTCCATTTCCGCTCAACTAATTCAGAGAATAATTGCAGTTTTGGCATAATGGTATCACTTCGTTAGCAACAAATTAAGTTAATATGGACTACTTACTTGCAACAAATCTATTACATTCATTTCCTACTTTGAATTATTTCATAAAGCTGATAAAATTGTCATGAACCAATTGCTTCTATTAAAAACACAATTATGATCAGTACCGTACAGGTATGACAGGTCTCAATAATGAGCATTTGAATTTATGTGCGTACAGTTTGAAAATCCGTGCCGTTATTAGAACCTAAATCGTGATATACAGGGTGTCCTTGAGAAAGTTTCCATTATTCACAGAGAAAACATCGCGCAAAAAACCGAAGGAAAAGGATCCTATAAACATTGGTTGCAAAGCCAAAATCTTCGGAGTAATGGTCCGCTACTACTACCACTATGAATGATCACCATGTCTTTAACCTACACTTCACAACATGTGCTCGATGTGAGCGCCATCCATTGCAGTGCACCTTCCACGCTACGTCGCAAGGAATCGCGTATTCATTGGAACATGCCTGGCTGCTGTTGGATTGCATGACAGGCATTGTACGCGATTTCTCGTAGAGTATCCACATAATTTATGGGAACCGCGTACATCAGTCTTTACATGCCTCCAAGTTAAATTTCTAAAAGGGTTAAGGTCAGGCGAATGGGCAGGCCAATGTATGGTCCCACTTCGACCCATCCTTCGCACACGCAAGACTCGTGTTACGTGTCGCCTAACCCTACGATGAAAATGGACCGGTGCTCCATCATAATCGGACCATAGAACAACACACTATTCGGTTTACGATCAATGTTTATAGGACTTTTATTCCTTCGTTTATTACGAGCTGCCTCCTCTGTAAATATTGGTAACTTTTCCAAGGACATTCTGTATACCAGTAAGAACCAGATCCAAAACTCATCAAAGGAACTAATGGTCCCGTTTTATTACCATAATAGGCCTATTCATTGGCTGAATGGTGAGCGCTGAGGCCTTCTGTTCAAAGAACCCCGGGTTGGATTCCCGGCCAGGTCGGGGATTTTAATCGCCTTTAATTATTCTGTCCCGGGGACTGGGCGTTTGTGTTTGTCAGAACACTTTCCTCTTCATATTCAGACACACTACACTACCAACCACCACAGAAATACGCAATAGTGATTACATTTCTCCATATAGGGTTGGCGTCAGGACGGGCATCCGCCCGCAAAACAAGGACAAATACATACCTTCTATCCAGTTCGCGCCCGTGACCCCACATGTGTGAGAAAATGGGTAGAAAAAGAAGAAAAAGAATATTATTACCATAATACGGAAAAAGTTGGCGTTTGTGCATGTAAGTTCGCACACGATTATAGAATGAACTGGCTTGAATGTGCAAAACGGTACACCAATCAAGATTGTCTCTAAAAGGTTACAAGGAATACATAAATTTGTCTCCCACTTTATACAGACGGAGGACTGTCAACAAAATAATTTGGCCGATATAGAATATTATTTCATTAATCAGTTCCTGGTTCTTCTTTCTATAAAGGATCGTTGGTACCAATTTTATCTTCATACTGTGATCTTTACTATCTTTAAAAGATTCACCTACTAACATCATTACACGCCATCTCCCCACTGATAGCTCGGAACATACAGCTTAGTCGAGCAGCTCGTCTTCCCACTCCAAAGTATACAAAATTTTCGTAACACTACTTTTTTGTTGGAAATCAGCAAGTACAATTCGCGCTGCTTTACATTGGAACTGTTCATGTTCTCATAATATGTAGTCTTGGTGTTCGTTCCATACACTGGAACCATACTCTAACTGGGGTCTTACAAGTGAATTATACTCTCTCCCCTTTTCATCTTATGTTAGGTTTACGAGACTTAGTGAGTCTTCTATTCTGACGCTCTTCTTTGGTCTCCCCTTTGTTTTGACGATTTGTTTTGTTTCTAATGGCCATATCTCCTTTTTCTCCTTTTTTTCTCATCCTCAGACCCCGGATTTTTGGCTAGAAACAAACTTATTCGGTTATTAGGAAGTGTTATCCACTCGGCGCTTCCGTAATGTAGCGAGAGCATCATAAATTCTAGGGGCTCTGATGGACGGTACCCCTTGTATTTATGCAAATCCTATAGCATAGCCGTCGTGCAGGGTAAGTGTGTACGTGTTACCCTCTGCAGTAAGTGTTCATTCTCACCTATTACTGCCTAAAATTTTAGGCTCTATTCATCCGATTAATGTTAAATGGGGATAGGTATCTACAGTTATTGCACTTTCCCTTAAAACAACAATCGCTGGACTGAGTGACTGATGGCATGGCACTGATCTTTTGAGGCCAAGTTGAAGGGTTTGATATCGGTTCAGTGCAGTGGTATTTCAACTTGCTTGAACACGCCAGCCCCGGTGTGGTAGATATACCGCCACGTGAAAGAACTCATGCGGTACAAAATTCTGGCACGCTTTCAAAAAGCTTCGAAAGTGTCAAGAATAAATTTCCCAGAAAGAAAACAATCTAATTTCATTGACTGCAGAATTAAAAATCATTCAAGATCTTTAAGTCTTTCCAATTGTGAAATTGCCAGCGTTTCGCCCCATTGTGATACTGGCTCACCAGTTCGATGTTTTACCGTGAAAGTAATCAGTGGGACGTAAGAACAAAACATTATAACGGTATTACTAAAGCACCGGTCGTTACCTCCTCATCTGTCTCAGTTTCTTACACTGTCCATATGAGGCGCTTAGTATCAAAAGCCGCCAAATCCATTTTTTAACAAAATGGAGCTAAACATTGCTACTGACAGTTTTTACCCCGAGGAATTCAATGCAACCGTGGTTTTGGATCAAAAAATGACATATCCCATTAAAATACGTAGTCAGAGTTCCAATATCCGCCAAATCCAACACATGAAGTGACATGTGTAGTGCCAATGTTTTCCAAAAATCTGTCAGCTAATCAGCACGTATCGTAACTCCCCAACAAGCTCTGTTTATTTATTTATTTACTGGTACTCCGTTATGTCATAGTTTTGAAGCTTTTCTTCTATGTGAACTTGAGGTGTTACTGTAAAATTACGATCAAAACATTTTCATGAAAAATGGAGGAATAATGAGCCAATAAATTTTTTCTGCTTTAGGAAAACAGGAAAATCTAGGACTCAGACTAAAGAAAATGAAAAAGACGTAGTCGCTTATGAGGAAGAAAGAGACAGATAAATTCAAGATGCGTAAGAAAAAAACTTATTTTCATTTTCATAATACTTCATGAACTGAACCCTCGTCTATAAGGGGATGATAAAACATTGTTTTCAGATAGCTGAATTAATTTAAACTACATACATACATACATTATCATTATAGACTGTTATGCCTTTCAGCGTTCAGTCTGCAAGCCTCTGAGAATTTACTAAACGTCGCCACAATCCTCGATTTGCAACTAGTGATGTGGCCTCATTTAGTTCTATACCTCTTATCTTTAAATCGTTAGAAACAGAGTCTAACCATCGTCGTCTTGGTCTCCCTCTACTTCTCTTACCCTCCATAACAGAGTCCATTATTCTCCTAGGTAACCTATCCTCCTCCATTCGCCTCACATGACCCCACCACCGAAGCCGGTTTATGCGTACAGCTTTATCCATCGAGTTCATTCCTAAATTAGCCTTTATCTCCTCATTCCGAGTTCCCTCCTGCCATTGTTCCCACCTGTTTGTACCAGCAATCATTCTTGCTACTTTCATGTCTGTTACTTCTAACTTATGAATAAGATATCCTGAGTCCACCCAGCTTTCGCTCCCATAAAGCAAAGTTGGTCTGAAAACAGACCGATGTAAAGACAGTTTCGTCTGGGAGCTGACTTCCTTCTTACAGAATACTGCTGATCGCAACTGCGAGCTCACTGCATTAGCTTTACTACACCTTGATTCAATCTCACTTACTATATTACCATCCTGGGAAAACACACAACCTAAATACTTGAAATTATCGACCTGTTCTAGCTTTGTATCACCAATCTGACATTCAATTCTGTTGGATTTCTTACCTACTGACATCAATTTAGTCTTCGAGAGGCTAATTTTCATACCATACTCATTGCACCTATTTTCAAGTTCCAAGATGTTAGACTGCAGGCTTTCGGCACAGTCTGCCATTAAGACCAAGTCGTCAGCATAGGCCAGGCTGCTTACTACATTTCCACCTAACTGAATCTCTCCCTGCCATTTTATACCTTTCAGCATATGATCCATATAAACTAAAAACAGCAAAGGTGAAAGATTACAGCCTTACCTAACTCCTGTAAGTACCCTGAACCATGAACTCATTCTACCATCAATTCTCACTGAAGCCCAATTGTCAACATAAATGCCTTTGATTGATTTTAATAATCTACCTTTAATTCCATAGTCCCCCAGTATAGCGAACATCTTTTCCCTCGGTACCCTGTCATATGCTTTCTCTAGATCTACGAAACAAACACAACTGCCTATTCCTCTCGTAGCATTTTTCAATTACCTGGCGCATACTGAAAATCTGATTCTGACAGCCTCTCTGTGGTCTGAAACCATACTGGTTTTCATCCAACTTCCTCTCAACGACTGATCGCAACCTCCCTTCCAAGATGCCTGTGAATACTTTGCCTGGTATACTAATCAATGAGATACCTCGATAGTTGTTGCAATCCTTCCTGTTCCCTTGCTTATAGATAGGTGCAATTACTGCTTTTGTCCAATCTGAAGGTACCTTACCAACACTCCACGCCAATTTGACTACTCTATGAAGCCATTTTATCCCTGCCTTCCCACTATACTTCACCATTTCAGGTCTAATTTCATCTATTCCTGCTGCCTTATGACAATGGAGTTTATTTACTATCCTTTCCACTTCCTCAAGCATAATTTCACCAACATCATTTTCCTCCTCCCCATGAGTTTGACTGTTTGCAACACCACCATGATGATTTCCTTTTACATTGAGAAGATGTTCAAAATATTCCCTCCACCTCTCCAGTGATTCCCTGGGATCTGTTATGAGTTCACCTGAATTACTCAAAACACTGTTCATTTCCTTTTTCCCTCCCTTCTTAAGATTCTTTATTACTGTCCAGAAAGGTTTCCCTGCTGCTTGACCTAACCTTTCCAGGTTATTACCAAAATCTTCCCATGACTTCTTTTTGGATTCTACAACTATTTGTTTCGCTCTGTTTCTTTCATCTACGTACAAATCCCTGTCTGCCTCGGCCCTTGTTTGGAGCCATTTCTGATAAGCCTTCTTTTTACGTTTACAGGCTGCTCTCACTTCATCATTCCACCAAGATGTTCGCCTTTTCCCATCTTTACACCCAGTTGTTCCTAGGCATTCCCTTGCTGTTTCTACTACAGCATCCCTGTATGCCACCCATTCACTTTCTATATCCTGAACCTGCTTACTGTCTACTGTTCGAAACTTCTCACTAATCATATCCATGTACTTCTGTCTAATTTCCTCGTCCTGGAGATTTTCTACCCTTATTCGTTTGCAGACAGATTTCACTTTCTCTACCCTAGGCCTAGAGGTACTTAGTTCACTACAGATCAGATAATGGTCTGTATCATCGAAAAATCCCCGAAAAACTCGTACATTCCTAAAAGATTTCCTGAATTCAAAGTCTGTTAAGATATAGTCTATTATGGATCTGGTACCCCTAGCCTCCCATGTGTAGCGGTGAATAGCCTTATGCTTGAAGAATGTATTCGTAACAGCTAAACCCATACTAGCACAGAAGTCAAGCAAACGCTTCCCATTCCCATTAGCTTCCATATCTTCCCCACATTTACCAATCACCCTTTCGTATCCTTCAGTTCTATTCCCAACTCTCGCATTGAAATCGCCCATTAGCACTATTCTATCCTTGCTGCTGTTCCTGACCACGATGTCACTCAATGCTTCATAAAACTTGTCAACTTCATCCTCATCTGCACCCTCACATGGTGAATACACGGACACAATTCTTGTCCTAATTCCTCCCACTGACAAATCTACCCACATCATTCGCTCACTTACGTGCCTAACAGAAACTATGTTGCGTGCAATGGTATTCCTGATAAAGAGCCCTACCCCAGACTCTGCCCTTCCCTTTCTAACACCCGTCAAGTACACTTTATAATCTCCTATCTCTTCCTCCTTATCTCCCCTTACCCGAATATCACTTACTCCTAGCACATCCAGATGCATCCTCTTTGCTGACTCAGCAAGTTCTACCTTCTTTCTTCCATAAGCCCCATTAATATTAATAGCTCCCCATCGAATTCCATTTCGTTCGCCAAGTTGTTTCCAAGGAGTCCCTCGCCTGTCAAATGGGAGTGGGACTCCATTACTCCCATAGGTCCGAGGCTTGCTTAAAGTGTTCTGAGCTCGGTAAATTCATGAAGCAGGATGCTGCCCTACTTGCACATAGTCCAAGTGAGGATCTCTCCTCTAACGGGTTATGGACCACCGGTGAATTGTGTAGTCCTAGCTGCCTGAGCACAAGGAGGGCCACGACTCAGAATATGTCCGAGATGCCCACTCCCATTCCATAGCAACTGGTATCCCGACTCTCAGGACCACTTACTAGGCCACTCAGCCGTTGCCCATGGTTCACGAACTAGGACGTGACTACAGTAACCCAGAAACATGAACCATTTAATTTAAACTAGTAAACATTAATTATCATAAGTGATTATTGTAGTACACAGGCAATAGAACCTCTTTCAATGTTACCTGTAATTTCAAATCTTTCATTCCTTTGTTTCAGAACCCGCTAACTCCTAATGAAACAAAATCACATCCAAATTTCCTCAACTTCGTTTCTTAAATATTGCAATAAAAATATTCCGTAAGATTTTTATATTTTAAAATTCTACGCTAAATGGCTAATTTAAAATGTTAACGTTAAATTTATAATAACAATGTAAGAATTGCGCACAAGTGTGCATAAAAAAGGAATGTCACGTCTTACAATAGGAGTTGATTTAGTTTTATCTCTTTTACAGTTGTTAATATGGTATCTGTGACACGACATGTTGCAGATATCACAAAAACAGCCCTGTTGAGATCCATGGAATGTTTTGGTTTTACATATTTTGTGGTGGTAACCATGAATCGCTAATCCTGTTGTCAAATGACGAATGTCTCGTTTGGGTCCTGTCCATGACCGATCTAGCGTTGCATTTGTGATGTACAACTCTGGCGATGATGATTTCCTCTTCTCTTGTCTTTCTTGTACAACTATCGTCCAGTTAGTCGTAAAGGGGTGCTAGAATCTTATTCGTAGGCCGTCCGTCACAAAAGTTCGTACACTACCCTAATCTTGATGGTGTGTATTTGAATAGTCCTGGAAGCAACTTTAAGAAACGGGCCTTCGTTTTCTCCAGATTCTGAATAATCATTTATTCTGGATAGCTTTTTGCCATTTGCCGAAAATGTAGGTAAATGGATTTGGTGGCTTTATAGTGCTCTGCAGCCATTTTTCAGCTTGTGTCAGAATAGGCGTGCAACTGTGAGTTTGCACAGTGCACAACCCTGTCGTCCCTTTATAAGACCACATTTGCATGGGCGTCTCGTGTTAAGGATCACACGAGCACGCGAACAACCTTGTAAGCCCAAACAATTGCAATTTACACGATACTGTATGATGAGAACAAGATTTGTGTACGTTGAGAACATATTTATGGAGTTTTAACTGCCGACTCACTTTCAGTTTCCATTTGAATAACGCGCCTCGTCAGCTGATCGCAACCCCATTATCAACTACAAAGTTAGGCGTATTGCATAGTTACAGCTCGAAGAGGCAATGCTGTAGGTATGGCGAATATGAGCACATTTTCCTGTGTGATCACGGTCCGTTGACTTGCTTTCAATGCATTCTCCTAAAATTCTTCTCAAATCCCAAAGATGGTAGTATGAAGCGCGTAGTCCGTGGCAGTGGGTAAGGCACAGAGCGAGCGCTGCCACCAAGTGGTTAATTGTCAGCCGCAGATGTAGCATAATAATTGCTTAATGAACCAATGAGGTTTTCAGCTAACTGCTTGCTAACAAAATAGATTTGTACAACTATTTTGGCAGCCCTTCGGTAGGATGGGAGAATTCCTTGATATGGAGGCGAGGGTTTATTTTACAGCAATATTGCCGGTATGAGACTCGTTGGCTGAATGGTCAGCGTACTGGCCTTCGGTTCAGAGGGTCCCGGGTTCAATTCCCGGCCGGGTCGGGGATTTTAATCGCTTCTGATTAATTCTTCTGGCTCGGGGACTGGGTGTATATGTCCGTCCCAACACTCTCCTCATCATATTCAGACAACACACTACACTACCAACCACCACAGAAACACGCAATAGTGCTTACATCCCTCCATAGAGGGTTGGCGTCAGCAAGGGCATCCGGACGTAAAACACGACCAAACACACATGTGCGACACAGTTCGCACCCGCGACCCCACAGGTGTGGGGAAAAGCGGCAGGAAAAGAAGAAGAATATTGCCGGTATGACAGATCTTTTTAATTTCGAGTGTTAACTTCATATTTTTATTCATGTCGGCTTATTATATAATTCGAGTAATTATTGACAACACAATGTAGACTATGTAGGCTGTCGTTAACGTGTTAATCGACTGAGGATCAACTTTTCTTTAAATCTACTATCTGCCCTGTGTGCACACCCAGAGATTTTAAACACGCAACGGCACGGACTATTTGGAATTTGTTTCTCTCAAGTGTTAGTATTGCGTGTTATTTTATGAGTGAACGTGAAGGACCTGTGAAAATAGCTATTGGTTCATTTGGCACGCTGTACTTTCCAGCCGTCGGATTACATTTTTATACTACGAGTTTCAACTCTCAGCTGTCTTTTTCTACTTAGGTGGCAAATTGCTCTCTACACCGCATGACACTGCCCTCTCCTTCTTTCTATTTCTCTCTGAATATGTAGCAAGAAGAAATCACCACTCCTTGCCGCAGAAGAAAGCTTCACAGCAAACATAACCGAGTTCCCTTTGCCCATATATTGACTTCGCCAGAAAGAAGTTGGGGAGTGCCAGGTTGCATACCGCGACCTCATACAGCTGTTCACAGCTCAACTTTTTTCTTACTTTCTGCTGCCATCAAATATTGGAAGAGGACCAGAACGATTGCCTTCGTTCCTTCCATCCTAGTTGCACATTTTTCATCCCGCAGTTCAGAAAGTCGATTGGGCGACACATTGAGATCAATATATTCTCAGCCAGTCAAGTGCTGCCACTGAGGACTCTCTGGAACTGGAGTTGATCCACGTTCACTTGTGGATTCCGGGATAGCCTGGCTCGTAATCTGATATCGCACCCACTGCACTGGTTCAAACGGCAACTGTGTCAGTGGACAGCAACGATAATCTGAGATATGAAATTCGATATATCGATGGTTTTCTTTTGAAACCTCGTATGTACCAATGCTCTTCCTACCCATTATATTCCTGAAGACTGGTCATGCCATCCAGCAACATATTCATATGCAGTCCCTCAGAATAATTTTCGTTGTGTTCATTTTCCTATGCTAGTGTGTAAAGGAAAATGAATCTTACAACACCATATTGTTGGAATGCTGTTTGCATGGCGAATTTACGCACTCCTGTAGTATAATAGGAGCTTTGGGACATAGCGTTTTTAAAACAAAGCCATCGATATAGTGACTTTGGTAAAGTCTCCGGAGAGCCTCCGTGGCTCAGACGGCAGCGCGTCGGTCTCTCACCGCTGGATCCTGGCCAATCCATGTGAGACTTGTGCTGGACAAAGCGGAGGCGGGACAGGTTTTTCTCCGGGTACTCCGGTTTTCCCTGTCATCCTTCATTCCAGCGACACTCTCCACTCTCATTTCATATCATCTATCAGTCAGTAAAAAATCACTTTGGGAGTGGCGACCCCATCGTACTAATAGCCAATAACTGATTCATTCATTACATCTCTGACCCGGTCAAAGACTGGAAAACAGGTTGTAGGTTTCCATTTTCAGTAAAGTCTCCGGAACTTAGGTTTGAATGGTCAACTTCCCGACCTTCGGTCCGAAGTGTCCTGAATTCGATCCCAGGCCAGATCGGGTATTTTGGCCGCATCTGGTCAGTACTTTTGGATTTTGGGACAGAGTGTTTGTCTTAGTACACACCAGCAATGCCGAACTGAGCTATATGTACAGATGGCCACAACGAGGCTCGTTTGATACGCACCTCTCCCATATCCCTGCTCAATGTGTCAAGAAGATTGTATGACGGATGGCTTCGGTTTAGCCTACTGAAACATTTCTTTCAGTACAAAATCAAATATTGTACAAATTTTGAAGTAATAACAAAATTAGGAAACCGACACCACATGCACACTTGTCTTTTTTTTATTTCTTCTTCTTTCAGATTTTATTTATCTAAGGACGGTGGAAAGCAACCCTGTACATTTATCTTGACCCTTCCGTTTTTTAATTCCAATAGCTCGACATCCTTTCACTTTGCTACTTTCTCCTTTCTTGCATCCAAATGATATAACATTTTATATTCTTCTTCTTCTTCTTCTTCTTTAAACTCTAGAAATATTGTATCAGTCTTCTGAAAGTTGTTTTTTTCCTGTATTATATCGCCTGTTATTTCAATCTCTGTCATCTATTCTTTTTACTCCTTGGATCCACTGGTTGCCATTCTTGCTTTTCAACATGCTTAAACACTCATTTTATCAATTTACGGTTATCCATCCTAATTTTTTTTTAAATTCTTGGTTATTTTTCTTATTGCTTTACGTCACACCGATTCACGACGGCTATGATGGGATAAGAAATACCTAGCAGTGGGAAGCAAGCGTGACCTTAATAAAGGTATGGCCCCAGCATTTTGCTGGTGTGAAAATGGGAAAACACGGAACAGCAGCTTCAAGGCTGCCGACAGTGGGGTATGAACCCACTGCCTCACGAATACACGCCCACTGTTGCTAGAAATTAACCGCACAGCCAACTCACTGGGTATATACATTCTCATTATATGGCAAAAATAATTAATTCTTCTGTTTCTGATCGTGTCTGACATCCTTTCATTTTCTTCTTCCTTGTGCGTATATATTATTCCTCCTATTTCTAAACTTTCCTTCCTCCGTTTTCAATGTTCCCCAGATTTCCCTCAATAATTTCCTTTCCTTTTTCTCTATTTCACCGGTTTTCAAATAGAACATGCATTCTGTGGCATACGAACTCCCTGGTCTGATTACTGTGTTGTAGTGTTTGATTTTAGGTTTGTCCGACTCGTTGGCTGAATGGTCAGCGTACTGGCCTTCGGTTCAGAGGGTCCCGGGTTCGATTCCCGGCCGGGTCGGGGGTTTTAATCGCTTATGATTAATTCTTCTGGCTCGGGGACTGGGTGTATATGTCCGTCCCAACACTCTCCTCATCATATTCAGACAACACACTACACTACCAACCACCACAGAAACACGCAATAGTGCTTACATCCCTCCATAGAGGGTTGGCGTCAGGAAGGGCATCCGGCCGTAAAACAGGGCCAAATCCACATGTTCGACGAAATTCGTACCCGCGACCCCACAGGTGTGGGAAAAAGCGGCAGAAAAAAAGAAGAAGTTTTTGATTTTAGGTTTCCTTGAGAGATTTTTCATATTGCAGTTATCTTTAAACAGTTAGTATGCTAGTTCCAGTTGTCTTCTTCTTGATCTGTTTGCTTCCCCATCGATTCCATTAATCTGAATTATTATTTTTATTTATTCATTTATTCATATTTACAAGATATAATTATTAATCTCTATTTACGTACTTTTCCTTTTAACTGACAGTTGATACTAGTAGAATGTTGTTCATTCGTTATTACCTTGATGACATGTCATCTTTGAACTGGTGCACCATCATACACATTGCTAACTTATACATAAATACTCATCATGTGTATTTATTATTTTTGCTTTTAGGTCATTTCCTCACTTTCACCATGTTATTTTGTAATTTACAGCAATTCGGTACATTTATTTCTTGCGTTTAAGTATGTTTTCTTTGTTCCTTTTTTTATTATTTAGTCATTTTTATGTCTCCGCTGGGTAATCAACGTTATCTGAATATCATTCGGGCTTTCAATAAACAAAAATAGGCCTACTCAAACATCAGAAATTCCAGTACTCGGTTCAAAAAGCAACTGAACATTCTACAACAATTATCCGTAATCCTAATCTCTACCGAGTGACAAGATATTGATTTATATAAAGTGGATGGACTTGTGATGAGAAGGGGAGGTATTATTAAGGTAGTAGGTACAACTTCACGTTTGAGTCAGGTTGTTGAAGTGCCAGAGTATGAAAATGCTTATACGCGATTGTTAGTTTAATTTCACATTCAGCTAGTTTATTTCATTCATGTATGATTCATTTTAAAGTGTTAGAATACCAAAGATGAAGACATTTAAAGATGTACAGTGGAAGAAAACTACTGTACTTCAAAATTTCGCGGGCATTTTTTCTACATATTTTTCTACCTTGCTGAGAAATATGTGAAATGAAAAGGGCAAAAGATAAAAGATTTACCATTCAGCAACATGCACTTTGCGATAAACTCGTGCTATCCAGAATATCAGCGGATTGCATACACAGAATAATACTGTAAATATTTATTTATTTGCTACTGGTTGACACGTTGCAGTAACACATCGAAGAGTTTAAGCGGCGGAAGAAGGGAAAGGGATAGGATTGGGAAGGTAGCGTTCGTGGCCTTAATTAAGGTACAACCCTAGCATTTATGGGATGTAAAATGGGAAACCACAGAAAACGATCTTCAAGGCTTCCGACTGAGGGATTCGAACTCGCTATCTGTCGAATGCAAGTTCACAGCGGTGCGACCCTAAACGCATGGCAAACCCGCTGAGTTATTCTAATAAAAACGACCTATAGATACTCAGTTATTTTGCTTGTAAGAACCAGATTTTTTAAACGACTTAAATGTTACTCTGTCAGATGTTTCTGTATTATTATTATGGACAATTATTAATTGTACTCATTCCATTACGTGTAAATTTGTATTTTCATTCATACACTGACTGACAGAGCAAATGCAACACCAAGAAGGAGTGGTCAGAACTTTATGCCAATTGCAGGGTAGACTGACGTCACTGAGGTATGCTCATGATGTGAAATGCGCCGCTGTGCTGCGCACGTAGCGAACGATAAATGGGACACGGCGTTGGCGAATGGCCCACTTCGTACCGTGATTTCTCAGCCGACAGTCATTGTAGAACGTGTTGTCGTGTGCCACAGGACACGTGTATAGCTAAGAATGCCAGGCCGCCGTCAACGGAGGCATTTCCAGCAGACAGACGACTTTACGAGGGGTATGGTGATCGGGCTGAGAAGGGCAGGTTGGTCGCTTCGTCAAATCGCAGCCGATACCCATAGGGATGTGTCCACGGTGCAGCGCCTGTGCCGAAGATGGTTGGCGCAGGGACATGTGGCACGTGCGAGGGGTCCAGGCGCAGCCCGAGTGACGTCAGCACGCGAGGATCGGCGCATCCGCCGCCAAGCGGTGGCAGCCCCGCACGCCACGTCAACCGCCATTCTTCAGCATGTGCAAGACACCCTGGCTGTTCCAATATCGACCAGAACAATTTCCCGTCGATTGGTTGAAGGAGGCCTGCACTCCCGGCGTCCGCTCAGAAGACTACCATTGACTCCACAGCATAGACGTGCACGCCTGGCATGGTGCCGGGCTAGAGCGACTTGGATGAGGGAATGGCGGAACGTCGTGTTCACCGATGAGTCACGCTTCTGTTCTGTCAGTGATAGTCACCGCAGACGAGTGTGGCGTCGGCGTGGAGAAAGGTCAAATCCGGCAGTAACTGTGGAGCGCCGTACCGCTAGACAACGCGGCATCATGGTTTGGGGCGCTATTGCGTATGATTCCACGTCACCTCTAGTGCGTATTCAAGGCACGTTAAATGCCCACCGCTACGCGCAGCGTGTGCTGCGGCCGGTGGCACTCCCGTACCTTCAGGGGCTGCCCAATGCTCTGTTTCAGCAGGATAATGCCCGCCCATACACTGCTCGCATCTCCCAACAGGCTCTACGAGGTGTACAGATGCTTCCGTGGCCAGCGTACTCTCCGGATCTCTCACCAATCGAACACGTGTGGGATCTCATTGGACGCCGTTTGCAAACTCTGCCCCAGCCTCGTACGGACGACCAACTGTGGCAAATGGTTGACAGAGAATGGAGAACCATCCCTCAGGACACCATCCGCGCTCTTATTGACTCTGTACCTCGACGTGTTTCTGCGTGCATCGCCGCTCGCAGTGGTCCTACATCCTACTGAGTCGATGCCGTGCGCATTGTGTAACCTGCATATCGGTTTGAAATAAACATAAATTATTCGTCCGTGCCGTCTCTGTTTTTTCCCAAACTTTCATCCTTTTCGAACCACTCCTTCTTGGTGTTGCATTTGCTCTGTCAGTCAGTGTATTTTTGGGGGGGGGTCATTTTCTCGCACATTTTAAGGGAAAAAGTGAATTTAGCAAATGAAACATCTGCGCGATGATTACTGAGTAATGAAGATGAAACGGATGCTATATAGAACACTGATAGTGAGATTCAGAACGAAGAAACAAAGCTGAGTAAGAAAGTAACTATTAGAGCGAAAGATTCATAGAAGCAAATCATCATATCGTCGTTGCCGGGACGAAACCTCCTGTGTGTTAATATTTTTGGAGATATACTGACCCTCAGCACATACATTATGAAGAACGAGAATGCCTTGACAACTGTCACACAATATTGCACCTTAGATGACAGAACCTTACCGACCAAAGTTCTAAGCTAAAATATTTCACATAGGAGGTTTTGTCCCGGCAGCGACGATATTAGACTGCAGGACAATATTATACTTGTTCCTGCGTGTTTCACCTTGCTTTAAGAGCGTTAGATTACTTGGATCAACACCATAAATAATTCAATATTCACTTAAATTTACACCGATATATGTCAGTCATCATATAAAACATTAGACGATAAGAAGTTATTCCCAACTTAAAAGTAGAAAATTTAAGGGCTGTTACGTATTTTTACGTCTTTTAGATTCCTAGTCAAAAATAGCTTATACTATCTGCCGTACATATTTCATATCGACTTTGTGCGAGCAAAACCTCTTATCCGAAAATGTTCTTCCGAACTATTATCCTCCTCAAGATTGGTCACGCCTCCCAACCACACATGGATATGCAATCCATCAGAACAATGTTGGTTGTGTCCATTTGTCTGTGCTTATTTCTATAGGAAAATGAACCTTAAATGCATTATACTGCAAGAATGAGTAAATCCTTCATGAAAATATATATTCCTACAGAACGGTACAATAAGGTCCATTTTCTTTTATATGTTGGCATAGGAAAATTAACGCAACGAACGCCGTTCTGATGGACTGCATATCCATGTGTGGATGGGAGGTGTGAACAGTTTTTAAATGATAATATAATGTTATTTGTTTACGTCCCACTAAGTACTTTTATGGTCTTCGGAGACACCGAGATGCCGGAATTTAGTCCCGCAGGAGTTCTTTTACGTGCCAGTAAATCTACCGACACGAGGCTGTCGTATTTGAGCACCTTCAAATACCACCGGACTGAGCCAGGATCGAACCTGCCAAGTTGGGGTTAGAAGGCCAGCGCCTTAACCGTCTGAGCCACTCAGCCCAGCAAACAGTTTTTAGGAGTATAATGGATAGGAAGACCATTGTGTCATACGAGGTATTGCTCGCGCACCGTACGTATATGAATAATGATGCAGAATTACTTCATAATCTTTAATATAAAAATATTATTATTGAAGAATCATGATGATGATGCTTGTTGTCTAAAGAGGTTTAATATCCAGGTCAACGGTCCCTCATAATGGCACTTGTCGCTAGTAAGGTAGAACCATAGTATTTGTCAAGTTGCGCTACTAATCATAGGTAGCGTAAACTCACGGGGTTCCAAATATTATGGTACTACTCACAAGTATTGTATGTCGTACAGGTAACGCAGACCTATGGTGCACCTCACATAGGTATACTAATCACAGGGAATCGTACTATCCCGTGGTGTTCCACACATAGTGGGTACAAATCACAGGCAAAGTAAGCCTGTGATGTTCCGCATATAGTGGTACTACTCGCAAGTAAAGGCGACCCATGGCTTTCCCCGCGTGATGGTAATCATAAGTAGTCTCATGGTTCTAAATTGATCATCCCTTGGTCGCCACTTTTAGTCGCCTCTTACGACAGACAGAGGATACCGTGGGTGTATTCTTCATCAGCGTCCCCCACCCACAGGGGGTAATGAAGAATCAAACCTTGTTAATGTACTAGTAGTGTTACAATGATGCTACGTGAAGGTATAAGTATACAATCATATATAGCCTAAATGCTAAAAAAAATATTCGTTAATATTAAGGAGAGCGAACGGGAGGGTAATGTTGAATTTAGCGTACCAACATTAGATAAAACATCTACACTACGCTTACTGAGTAATCAATGTGGAACGGATGTTATATACGATACTGGTTAAAAGACTAAGAACGAATAAAGCATCCTGAGTAACAAAGTAACTATTAAAGTGAAAGAGAAGAAGATAATCATATCAGAATTCCGGATCAAAAGAACTTTACTGTAATTGTGTGAAATTATCAAAAGTTTTTCAATAAGAACAGAAAGGTATTAGTAGAGAAATAAGCTTCAACGGAGATTTTAAAAGTAGGAAATATCGTAAAACGAAGATATAGTTGGAATTAAAGAGAACAAATAAGGGAAAATACTCGTTTATAAGAAGAGAAATTAGGGATTGGAATAATTTATCAAGGGAGATGATTGATACATGCCCACTTACTTTGAAACCATTTAAGGAAAGATTAGGTAAATAACTCATAGAGAATCTGCCATCTGACAGACAGCACTAAATGCAGATCATTGGTGATTACACTGTTCTACAAAGGTTCTATATCTGGGATGAAAATATGTAATTCTGAAGAACTTTATATTGCTAACTTCAAATCTGTAATCAGAATTGCGCTATCAGAGGTAGTTTTCTATTAATCTGAACATATATATCATATGTGGTATCATTGTTTGCGTCAAATGTGGTACTTTTACAAAAAATATTAAATAGTTGGCAACATTAACATTACTATTTCTGAGTGATTTTCAGACACTGATATTATTGTTCAGACAGTATAGTAAGTTAACCTCAAAATTACAGCGAGAATGCAATGGATCCTACCAATTTAAACTGCATTTATTTAGATTCTTAAGACATACCAAGGAAGTATTTCTGTGAATATTCTCTTCCTTTGTAATTCTATTCGATATGTCTGTGTGTCTGACAAAGAAAAGTGAGCCTGGGTATTTTTAGAGAAATTAAGACAAAACTCTTTGGAAGTAGATGAGGCCTTAAATATAAAAAGTTTATAAAATAAATGATCAGAGCTTATGAAGATTTATGATGCAATATGTCCTTGAAAGTACGTTTCATGGACTCGAACCTAGACTTCTTTCCAGAGAGTTCTGGGGATGTATCAGATGAGATTGGAGAAAGAGCTCAAGACATAGCTACCATGCAGAAACGGTATGAAGGGGAATGGTTACCCAAATTGTTAGCCTATTATTGCTAGAATATTATTCGGGACAAGAAGGGAGCTCAATACAAAAACAAGAAGTAAGACATGAAACCTTCTGGCGGTAAATTTCGGTCCGAAATTTACATTTTTAACAAACATTCCTGTGAATGACTGTTAAAAAGTGTGAACATTATAAGCACTTCAACTTATCACCTTCTGTTACTTCCTAATGTTTATAGCCCCCTTAATTGAATTTCTGTCAGTATGCATATGAATCTGCCGACCCCGTGGTGTAGGAGTAGCGTGTTTGCGTCTTACCCGGAGGCCGCGGGTTCGATTCCAGGGCAGGTCAGGGATTTTTACCTGGACCTGAAGGCTGGCTCGAGGTCCACTCAGTCTACGTGATTAGAATTGAGGAGCTACCCGACGGTGAGATAAGCGGCCCCGGTCTCGAAAGCCAAGAATAACGGCCGAGAGGTTTCGTCATGCTGACCACACGACACCTCGCAATCTGCAGGCCTTCGGAATGAGCAGCGGTCGCTTGGTAGGCCAAGGCCCTTCAAGGGCCTTAATGCTATAGTGTTTGGTTTGGAATATATATGACTAAATTAAAGCTATATATATAAATGAAAAGGTATGAAAATATTAATAGAAATTTAAAATCGAATTACTCTTCAACTATCCCTGATGTATGAAAACTAAAACCAGATTTTAATTTAGCGTTAAAATGTCTATACGAATCACATATTTCCTCCAGAAATAGAGCTTTTTCGTAGAACAGTGAGTTGATAGTTGAAATATGTTATCTAAATAAAGGCAATTGGTTAAATGTAACACCATATAATTGATTTTGATCGCAGGTAAGAAGTATTGCCGTGCAAGTTCTGGCGCACTTATGAACAGAATATGACTTATACTCCATTTACCTAACTTTAATGATATACCATCACTACTATTAACATCCCAGTCAAATGTTGATTATGTACCAATTACTTCTCGTACCCAATTACTCACTTGTGTACAAACGAAGTTCTGCGGTATGATGAAGTCGTCAAGTCTGTATGCCAATGCAGAGCATTGCCAATATTATGCTACATTTCCCGTGTTCTTGTTTAGCTTTGATTAGAGTGCCGTAAATTGCATTAAAGAAATGTATTGTGTGTGTACCTATACTCAGTGTGATAATGGTGTCAACATATTTACATGGTAATCAACTTTGTATTTCAGCAACTTCATTGGACATCGCAAACTTGATTATTCGCTGTGTCTAGATAGGAAACTAGAGGTCTCCTCTTCAAACACAGAATACAAACGTTGAGTAAAGAATTTGGATGGATGACAGGATAAATTTTCATGTAGATTTATTTTCAGATAACTAAACAAAAAATTAAAATAAAAGTAAAATGTAAAGAATTAAAAAGTTAATTTGAAATAGTATCATAATATTTCATATTAAAATAACCAAACGTTCTTACAACATTTCCCATCTTTAACTGAGTGCTGTATTATACAGAAGTATCAAAATGTCTGTTCCAAACAGCATGGCTTATAATAAAAAGAATTATTTCTCCTGTCTCTGGTGATGTTACAAGATTAAATTTAGTTTAAAATTAACAAAACGTATCAAAAGACCTTCATACAAAAGAGCTAGAGTCCGGGCGAGTTGGCCGTGTGGTTTGGGGCGCGCAGCTGTGAGCTTGCATCCGGGAGTTAGTGGGTTCGAGCCCCACTGTCGGCAGTCTTGAAGATGGTTTCCCGTGGTTTCCCATTTTCACACCAGGCTGTACCTTAATTGAGGCCACGGCCGATTCCTTCCCACTCCGAGGCCTTTCCTGTCCCATCGTCGCCATAAGACCTATCTGTGTCGGTGCGACGTAAAACAAGTTGTAAAAAAAGAATTAGAAGTTGGCCACAATACGATCTGTTGGAAGAAGTTCTTACAGTCGTTAGGAAAGTAATGAATGATTTTAGGAACATCTACGAGTTTTTTCTTCTTTATAGAAACATTCCCTTCTTAGCCCCTGACAGTAGGAAGGGTAACACTACCATCATTTTAGAGTTGAAACAAACCACTGGTTAAGCCATCGGTAAACTCATGACTGGTTACATAAATACCCTGTTCTTCGTGGAAAGTTAATATCTTGTATCGAAATTTTATTTGCTCTCCAAACATTGCGTTGTTTCTTTAAATAATGAAGACCACCATACCTTACGGTTGCTTACTTCCTGATTTGGCACAGACTTTACTTCAAATGCATTCCAGGAATGTTTTCTTCCTTCATCTCCATCAAAACTTCTGACAGCCTAGAAATGTTATTGAAGTGTAGGAAAGTTAGCCTTCTTTCCATCACTGGAGACGTCTTAACTTCAGGATTGAAACAGCTGTATCAGATTAATTTGGCCAAAATATGAACTATTTTCTTTCTTAGTCCCCCCAATTCGATGTAACTGTGTATATACATTGGTTTATTACTCATGTATTACGATTTTAATGATTTTAATAATAATTTTAATTTTCTTTCTCCCTGCCGATATCGAATTTTTCCGTCGTCTGTGTTGGTATGGTAAATATAAGAAAGATGCGTATTTTGAAGGGGAGTAAATGACTGAAATATTTTCCATTTCTCTCCCAAAGATCGATTATTTTCCAACTTCAGCTTTAGACCTTCTTATTCTTCCTCTTTCAAAACATGTCATTACTTTCAACCTATCATCTTCATCTTTAAAGCCCCAAGCGCCATTTTTGAAAGGTCTTAGTCGTGAGTTTAGAAAGCAATTTATGTAAAGGGATTAGAATTTACTACGAATTCTAACGTCCAGGAAGCTGGATGAAAACCAGTGTGGTTTCAGACCACAGAGAGGCTGTCAGGATCAGATTTTCAGTATGCGCCAGGTAACTGAAAAATGCTACGAGAGGAATAGGCAGTTGTGTTTATGTTTCGTAGATCTAGAGAAAGCATATGACAGGGTACCGAGGGAAAAGATGTTCGCCATACTGGGGGACTATGGAGTTAAAGGCAGATTATTAAAATCAATCAAAGGCATTGATGTTGACAATTGGGCTTCAGTGAGAATTGATGGTAGAATGAGTTCTTGGTTCAGGGTACTTACAGGGGTTAGACAAGGCGGTAATCTTTCACCTTTGCTGTTCGTAGTTTACATGGATCATCTGCTGAAAGGTATAAAATGGCAGGGAGGGATTCAGTTAGGTGGAAATGTAGTAAGCAGTTTGGCCTATGCTGACGATTTGGTCTTAATGGCAGATTGTGCCGAAAACCTACAGTCTAATATCTTGGAACTAGAAAATAGGTGCAATGAGTATGGTATGAAAATTAGCCTCCCGAAGACTAAATTGATGTCAGTAGGTAAGAAATTCAACAGAATCGAATGTCAGATTGGTGATACAAAGCTAGAACAGGTCGATAATTTCAAGTATTTAGGTTGTGTGTTCTCCCAGGATGGTAATATAGTAAGTGAGATTGAATCAAGGTGTCGTAAAGCTAATGCAGTGAGCTCGCAGCTGCGATCAACAGTATTCTGTAAGAAGGAAGTCAGCTCCCAGACGAAGCTATCCTTACATCGGTCTGTTTTCAGACCAACTTTGCTATACGGGAGCGAAAGCTGGGTGGACTCAGGATACCTTATTCATAAGTTAGAAGTAACAGACATGAAAGTAGCAAGAATGATTGCTGGGACAAACAGGTGTGAACAATGGCAGGAGGGTACTCGGAATGAGGAGATAAAGGCTAATTTAGGAATGAACTCTTTGGATGAAGTTGTACGCATAAACAGGCTTCGGTGGTGGGGTCATGTGAGGCGAATGGAGAAGGATAGGTTACCTAGGAGAATAATGGACTCTGCTATGGAGGGTATGAGAAGTAGAGGTAGACCAAGACGACGATGGTTAGACTCGGTTTCTAACGTTTTAAAGATAAGAGGTATAGAACTAAATGAAGCCACAACACTAGTTGCAAATCGAGGATTGTGGCGACGTTTAGTAAATTCACAGAGGCTTGCAGACTAAACGCTGAAAGGCATATCAGTCTATAATGATAATGTATGTATGTATGTATGTATGTATGTATGTATCTATGTATGTATGTATGTATGTATGTATGTATGTATGTATGTATGTATGTCTAACGTCCATTTGCGAACAGGGGCAAGTGATTCAGAAAGGAATGTTGGAAAAAGGCAACAACAAAAATAAACAATGAACAAAAAAACCTTCTTCTGACCGAAGAATTTGGAATCAATAAAATATCTGCCTAAATAAATCTATAGGAAACGTAGATTCAAGGAATGTAGTTTTTTTAAGTTGTGTATTAGTATTTTTCTGGAAAAATCGAAAACAATATTGGACTAGCCCCTTATTGCAGCCGTAAGTACTTCTATTACGATACCACAATTTAACATTATTATCCTGCCTGTTAAAACACGTCCTAGGCTGACTCTCTTCCACTGCCCATAAACAAAACCTGAGCACCAAAAGCATTCTCCAGTCATTAATTCCATTACGATTTATACGTTGTAATTAATAACCAATTACTTTCAATTTGGATGCATTTTTGGGCACACTATCGAATTTTGTTTTCCTTTGCAAGATAATTGTGTAGAATAACAGTACTAGAATTTCTAATATTGAAAATTAATGGTTTAATATTTAGAAAATAACGGCGTACTCGATGCATTTTGATGACTTTCTTGCTTTCTAAAACCATTATTCGAAGTACCCATGAAACTGAAACCTATGTCTAACAGCTAATGATGATTTTCTAATTGTTTGTATGACATTGAGTATCTGACTCCTTGGACGAATGGTCACCGTTCAGGCCTTCGGTTCAGGGTGTCCCGGGTTCGATTCCTGGCCGGGTCAGGGATTATTTCTTCTTGCTCGGGAAGTGGATGTTTGTGTTTGTCCCATCACTCTTCTCTTCATATTCAGAAAAAACACCACACTACCAACCACCAAAGAACACGCAATAGTGATTATTTCACTCCGCATAAGGTTGAGGTTGATGGGCATCCGGCCGTAAAACAGGGACAAATCCACATGTATTAGTCAGTTCTCATCCGAGAATGGTAGCAGGAGAAGACTTTGTATACCAGTGAGTGTACAGATCAGTACCTCATTATGTATATCACTCTGTGTTTGATAATAGTGTCCTAGCTTTATAATGCAACTTAAGTTGAAAGTTGATGTTTGGAAATTATTTTTAGAATGTCTTAAATATTCTAATAACAGATTAGGTACTTGAATTTGAAAATTATATGTGTGAAATGTTTTAGTTTTTTTTTTTTCAAGCTTCTTTACGTCGCACCCACACAGATAGGTTTTATGGTGACGATGGGATAGGGAAGGGCTAGGAATGGGAGGGAATCAGCTGTGGCCTTAAGGTATAGCCCCAGCATTTCCCTGGTGTGAAAACAGGAAACCAGGGAAAGTCATCTTCAGAGCTGCCGACGGTAGGGCTCGAACCCACTATTTCCCTGGTGCAACCTCACAGCTGCACGACCCTAACCGCACGACCAACTCGCCCGGTGCATTCTAGTTTTAAAACCATACGTAGCAATTAAATACAATAGAATTAATATATTTACCACTTTCGTTCCCTGTTATTGGGACTGCACCAGTTAGGATCATAATAAATAAATAAATAAATAAATAAATAAATAAATAAATAAATAAATAAATAAATAAATAAATAAAAAGAAACACGAGAGAGTTATGTCCAACTAATGGATTCTACACCCTAAGAGATGATTGTGTAGGCCGACTTTGCGGCAGTCCCAATATTTGTTACCACTTAATGAATTGCGTCAATAGAATGCCTCTCTGTGCATTTGCTAAAGACTGGTGAGAAACTGTGAATGATTATGTGACCCGTTATGTTTCTATAGATATTACATGTATGGAATGCTTATGTAGATCTTCTTTTTATATTATGCATGCACATTGTGCTTAATACTTCGTAAATTAGTTTAAAGAGAATCATGACTGAAATTTTGAACTACTACAATTTAGCACTTATCAAAACCAAGCATAAAATACAAGCACATATTAATAAGATATAGCCCCACACAAAATTTGCAGTTTATTAATTAATTAGTTGCAAAGCTACTGACAAATAGTTTTGTTTTATATGTTGAATGGAAAAGCCCTTACAGCACAGTTTTAAGTTTGTGGGCTATAATTTGGCAGGCGTGTCAAAAATATTCACATATTTAAGAACAACTCCTGGTTATGCAGTCAGGTATAAACTATTGTATGAATCATTTCTTTTTTCATTTTTCATTATTAATTCAATAATCAAAACTCTAGTTTCATGCCAATTTAGGAGCAAAAATATGAAGAACGACTTTCAATTTCCGTACATATTCAAACATTATCTAAAAATTTCAGGTGAATCTCATAACAATTCTGTCACAAGGAGCATTTTATGCATGACAAGAATCTGAAAATGAAAAGGTAGATACAAGCAAATGAAGGCTTTAGGAAACATATTTGCTTTAAAACTGCCCTGGAGTGTTACTCCTTCAGATGTTTTTTTTCTCCTCTTATGTACGGCGTAGGCCTACTACAAGGTCAGTATATTCCAGCGGCATTATCGAAATGGTAATTCGAAAGAATTTTGCAGCTAATTTTGTCTGAAAACGTGAGAGAAATGGGCATGGGATTGCTCTATACACGCCGAACCACAACGCCTTAAAATCCGACATTTAGATATTTAAAAATCTAGTTAGTGAAAAACTGATAATGGGATTTGGAAAGACGCAGAATGGGGGTATTTTTAGATTAAAATTTAGAATTCGATTTTTGAGCGAAAATAGTAATATTTTAGTTACCACTCTCCATATGAAAACTCTCACCCTGTTTCCAGTCATTCGACCGGGTCAAGAATGGAATGAATGAAGCCCCCATCTAGCGGCGAGGATAGGAATTGTACCGGCTGCCGAAGCCTGTCGCACTCCTCTGGGGCAACGATTAATGAATGAAAATGAAATGAAATGATATTGGATAATGTTGCTGGAATGAAAGATGACAGGGAAAGCCGAAGTTCTCAGAGAGAAACGTTTCCTGCCTCGGCTTTGTCCAGCACAAATCTCACATGGAGGGACAGGGATTTGAACCACGGAACCCAGTGGCGAGAGGCCGGCACGCTGCCACCTGAGCCACAGAGGCTTATACGGTCACATCTCAACTGCAACAACTCAAATATCGGTCTCTCAACACTGTCTTCGAACGTGTCCACTTCCTGTGAGAAGTGTAAGTAAGAATCAGATTATACTCTCTATAAGGGAAAAACCTCTTCTAAACTTAATATCTGCTGTTTTCCATACGTGCACATTGCAAAAGGAAGAAGTTAATACCTTTGCAAAAAAATACTTGAGAGTTTGTTATTGCATGTAACTTTAGTAACATCTAGATTTTCTCCTCTTCTGACTTCAAGAGGTTGGGAATGTTTTCATACTTCAAATACCAGCAAAATCTCAACTTACAACGTTTCCAAGCTCTTCGAGGCATTTTTTCTTCACTTTGAATATACTCTGGAGGCTTTATCCAACCCAAATGTTATTAGAATTACATTCTGAATGCATTGATGTCTCTTTCTCATATTTCTAACCCTGTTTCCTTTTTATTTGTTCGCCGCGCAAGCTACCGTACGAAGGAATCAGGCAAGAACTCCGATATCTGAATATAACCTCGAGGAAGAGACTTAAGTGGTTTTCAAAGCTTATATTCCAAGAATGAAGGAATACTATCCGAGTGCCATCGCATAGAAAACTAGAACATTTAAGACTAGCTTTCAAGAAATTAATGTCGCTCGGGTACACACACTTTGTTATAATAACGGCAACCTGTGAATATGAAGTATTTATTTTATTTTACCGAGTGAGATACAGAAGACGCCAAAGAGTTGTTAGGTACAGATCTAAATTGATCTGCTGGACAACGGCGGGACTCAAACGGCTTACATCCGATTTTCGCGGCCTGTGCTCTACCGATTGTGCTACGGTAGTCTTGGCATTTATGTATGCTCTGTCGACTACTCTACAAAGTCACCCCACATGGGGTATCCTTTATTAGGGCCCCACGCGAGTTTGGAGTCAGACGTTTAGCGCTGACAGCGAGAAAAATTTGGCTAATGCTGCCCGAAAGTGGTCTGTTGCCATGACAACGATTCCAGCGATGCCATATTTTAGGGATAATATCGCCACGTGACTTAGCTTGCTTTTTATTGTTGTTGTTGTTGCTGTTGTAATATCTTAAGCCATCTCTTTCCAGTTAACTTATTACTGATAGGTTCTTCAGTCCACTGAAACTAATTTTGAGTAATACATTTACAAACTATCTCAAAAAGAAAACATATGTTAAAAGTTTTACCTTGAAAAATAAACAATAATATAGAATTTTATTGTTATATATATATATATATATATATATTAAAATAGTTTAAAAACAGTTTTGGCAATTCCGTCTGTCAGTTCTACTGCAATGATTTGCTTCTTTTTCTTTTTATTCTCGTCGGAATTTTCTGCCGGTGAATCATGAGACAATTATAGGTCTTATATTCAGCCAACTTTGAGTACTCATAAAATCAAATCATTAAAATTTAATGATCACTCCAATAATTGCAAGCGAAGACTTACCCTAACTCGCAATACATTCTGTACTCACCAGGTTGCTAAGCGACTAACACTTTCATTAATATTCTGATATATGTGATTTGCATCTTTAGTAATGTCATTGCCGGGCTGAGTGGCTCAGACGGTTAAGGCGCTGGCCTTCTAACCCCAACTTGGCAGGTTCGATCCTGGCTCAGTCCGGTGGTATTTGAAGGTGCTCAAATACGACAGCCCCTTGTCGGTAGATTTATTGGCACGTAAAAGAACTCCTGCGGGACTAAATTTCGGCACCTCGGCGTCTCCGAAGACCTTTAAAGTAGTTAGTGGGACGTAAAACAAATAACATTATTATTATTATTAGTTTACTACCTGTCAAGCCAGAGAGTAGACACTTCCTCTGATCACGGAACTATTCCCTGCTAGATACTCTGATTATCTAACCTTTCCCAGCTTGTATGCTGCTGAGATAAATCATTCTACGGACAAACAGACCACACCATGGCGTACGCCTTAGTCATCTGGGAACACCTATCGAAGTATAACCTAGCTACATTAAAAGAACTAAAATACCTCTGTCTGAAAAAGAAATTCTTCTTCGAAACCAACCTATGAGCTCACAAGACAACCGTTCTATACAGTAAAACTGCGATTAAAAATACTATTGTTTTCTACGACACAATACTAAGCTTTACATCAAGAACTGCAAGATTAATAAAAAAGCAAATATACTGATAGATTTTTACCAAACAGACGGCATGATGACGTCAGAATGGATGAATTATGACTACGAATTGCGGCATACTATAATTTGCTTATTAGTTGTTCATAAAACACTTGAAAAGGCCAGGGAAAACAATATGAGTACGACAGGTATATCAAGACGATTTATGTGACCCATTTATAACGACTGCTGCAGATCAGCTCGGGTCCTCCAGTTGCATTATTAATTAAAACATAATTTTAAGTTGTTTATTTTTCGAGTATAATACTTTTAACATATGTTTTCTTTTTCAGATACCCGTAGATTATAAATTAATGAATCAAAATTGGTTTCGGCAGACTGAATATCGTAACAGTTAAAAATTACAGTAACTTAGCTTGCTCTCAGTCGCATTTGTGATCTGATGCAGAATGGTACCGTGTTAGCTGTTATTAATTTACGAGCTTGTTTCCCGAATATTATTCTTGTTGGCAGTTTATTTTTGTTAGTTAATCAGTGTCCATGTGTGTAATTTCCAATTTAACTAGGTTCAGAAACATACCGTATTGCCAGAGCCACGGGTGTAAGCAGGCGTACTGTCTGAAGGGTCTTAAATAAAACATTTACTTCCCCGAAAGAGAAGTAATCCACTCCAGGTAGAAACACGGGAATTCAACAGAACAAATTGCGGTAAATATTAAGTTATAGGACGAGGAGAAAGGAATTGGAATAATTTATCAAGGGAAAAGTTGGATACATTTCAAAGTTTTTGAAATCATTTAAGAACAGGCTGGGTAATCTATTGAAAGGGAATATGCTACTTGGATGAATGCACCTCACCTATCTCACCCACCTCACCGCACCTCACCTATCTCACCGCACCTCACCTATCTCACCGCACCTCACTCACCTCACCTGACCTCACCTGACCTCACCGCACCTCACTCACCTCACCTAACATTTAATTCATACGCGGATTATGATGGTTTATTTTTGAGCAGTACTGTTAAAAATAGGCGTATAATAATACAACTATCAGTGTGGGTAGTGTTCTATTCTATATTAAAACACAACTTCCTTACGACTGACTAACTGAATGATGAATGGAAATGATGGCGTGAGTGCATTTTTTTAACGTCGTGCATTTGTTAATTTAATTAGCAACGGGCGACAGTTGGTGATTTTTTATTGATTATGAAATCCCCTTTCTTTATTTGTTTTACAATTTTCTTCACGTTGCACTGATACAGACAGGTCTTATGGAGGTGATGGGACAGGTAAGGGCTAGGAGTGGGATAGAAACGAGGCGGCCGTAACATGAATTAAGGTCCAGCTTGGTGTAAAAATGGGAAACCAGGAAAACCACCTTTAGGGCTACCGACAGTAGGGTTCGAACCCACTGTCCACCGAATGCAAGCTCACAGCCATCTCACATTTGTCAGCAATGTGAAAGCTTAGTGAATTCCACTGGGCCAAGGTGTATTATCAAACACTCGGCCTACATTCAAGAAAGAAATTTTATATCGTAAGAGGAGCTAAATTATGACAGTGGCTCAGACGTCAGTGCGCCGGCCTCTCACCACTGGGTTCCGTGGTTCAAATCCCGGTCACTCCATGTGAGATTTGTGCGTGACAGAGCGGAGGCGGGGCAGGTTTTTCTCCGGGTGTTTTCCCTGTCATCTCTCACTCCTGCAACACTATCTAGTATCATTTCATTTCACCGGTCACTGCCCCAAATAGTGCGGCAGGCTTCGGCAGCCGGCACAATTCCAATTATCGCCGCTAGACGGGGCTTCATTCATTCCATTCGTGACCCGGTCGAATGACTGGAAACAGGCTGTTAATTTTCAATATTATATCGTAGGTGGAGCTAATTATGGCGATGCAGAACACCTCGTAGTTACCGCTTTCGGCGTTCAAAAGTCAGTCTAACTCTTATAGGCTCAAGTTTATTGATATTTCATGACCACTGTGTATTTCATGGTAAGATTTCAGTCATTAAAGAAAACAAACAATCTTTAAGTTTTACGTGAACGTTGATTCCCTGACCTCCAGTCCTATGTCGAAACTGAACCACGAAGTCGTGACTTTTCATTGAAAATATCCCACATTCATTAACTGGGCTTCGAAATCTGAAAAGACAGTGATTGGTTTTCAACTAGTACGTCGTGCTGGGTATGCAAAGCGCATGCCAATATGATGTCAAAGCCACTGTAGCGGCTGCGAAATCCAAAGGATGCGCTTTCAAATCTCTTATGAATCTCAGTGGACTTTTTCATCTGTACCTAACTTATCCTGGGTTTGTACTACCTATGCCTGACACTATCTAATAGCCGAGAATTGAAATGAACGCATATCGAAATCTTGAAAAGAATATATTCAATCAAACTGAATTGTCAAAAAATCTGCATTTGTTGAAACTAACAGAACAGAAAATAATCATGCTTGACTGAACACGAGGCAGGAAGGAGAAATTTTGCGGTATCGCCTGCGGAAAATCGTGGGGGGAAACTAGTGGGAGCATCCTTTAATGGTATTTGCAGATAGTGTTACAACTCGATAATTTTTTAATATATTTTCATCATCCATGCCTAATGGTCAGCATGCTGACCTTCTGTTCATAGGATCCTGGCTTCAATTCCCGCCCAGGACTGAGATTTTAACCTTCGTTGGTTAATTTCAATGGCTCGGGGGCTGGGTGGTTGTGATGTCTTCATCATTATAATTTATCTTAGGAAGAATCCCGTCCTGAGTGACGTGGAAGTTTCTTATATTGCGTCAATTTGAAAGTCCTGCTCCAGGATTCTTTTGAAGGCCACTCTCCATTATTTATATATTATTCATATTTTTTTCTTAATGTAAAAATGTGTTAAAAAGGAAGCCACATTTTCCAGTGTCGACTCGGTTAAATGTAACTTAAAAGCATTTCAGTCTCTCGAACACATAAGTACAATATTACACTATAACATACCTGTAAAACACACACACACAATCAAACAATATGTATTTTTAATCCTTGTTTGCTTACAGGTGTATTATAGAGCAATATTTATGTTGACTTTGCGCGTTCAACGGACTGAAAATCTTTTAGGTTACATTTAATGTAAAAACACAGCGTGTTTATTAGCACTGACTCGACAGATTAGGTGTGGAGTGTTCGAAATACGTGTGTTTTAACATGGTCAATTTTTCAGGGTGGCAAAAGTATACTGGCACTGCATGTCATAATTTCTTCCCCGTGGTTCTCAGCTTGTGGGCGTTGAAATACGACCACTGGTCTTCAGTTGAGTTTGGATTTTTTTTTCCTTCTTGCATGTGCCAGGCTTCACTCTCTCACATTTCCTACCGAACCGATGGCTTTAAATAATTTGTTCACCTTTTTATGGAACCAGAGTTTTCTCCAGTAAGAGGAGACTCGTCTCACCACCAAGGGCGACAGATCTTAGGGGCAGAAAAATCTTATAACATGAACAGTAAATAAGTGATTTACAATGTATGAATTTAACTTGACGATGGGAAATGTTTATCAACGAAGACATGTGGAAATACAACAGAGTTAGAAGGAACCTCAAGCGTGAAACAATGCTGCCCACCAATTGAGAGACTGCATGGTTTGGGTTACGCAGCTATCAACTTGCATTCGGCAGATAGTGGGTTCGAACCCCTCGGTTGGCAGCCCTGAAGACGGTAATCGCTTGGCTTTACGTTCTTTCATGGTCATGCCTGGACTTTTCACACCGATGGCTTGTTTTGTTAGTGGTAGGTGATACATGAGATCTGATTACTGAAAATAATTAAATGAAATGAAATGAAATGGCGTATGGTTTTTAGTGCCGGGATGTGTCCGAGGACTTCGGCTCGCTAGGTGAGGGTCTTCTGATTCCACGCCCGTAGGCGACCTCCGTGTCGTGATGAAATGATGATGAAGACGACACATACACCCAGTCCCCATTCCAGGGAAATTAACGATTTATGGTTAAAATTCCCGACCCGGCCAGTAATGGTACCCGGAACCCCTGTGGCCAAGGGCTAGCACGCTAACAACTTAGCCATGGAGCCGGACATCTGATTACTGATGAGTAGACTGAATATTTTTAGGCAGTCGTAGGTTAGAATGCAAAGTAATTTGGTGAGTAGGAAGTGTTTACTAGCCCGTTGTTCTGCTATGTAGGGAGAGTAACATAAATTCCAGGGAGTCTCATGGCCGTCCCCCTAACGTTTATGCAAAACTCATAGTATACCCGTTGTGCAGGATAGACCACACTTGTTACTCGCTTCAATAGGTTTGCATTCTAACGTATTAATGTGCCTGAATTTTGGGCTCTACTGATGTTTGTACTGAAAAGAAAAGTAGGTAGTTATAATTACATACATTGCAATCATTTCAGAAAACATCACGGTTGTGTTTTATGTCATTTTAGAACATTTTTATTTACATTACGTGTCCGGGTAAATACTGAGATATCAAAAGCCTTTTAATATGTATTTATTTATTCGGCAAATATCTTTTTATACTCAGAAATTTTGTAAGCGCCGGAATGAAAAGCTTAAATTATGATGCAATTAAACAGTGTAAGAGTGAGTAAGTAGTCACATGATAGTGATTGCCATTGTGGGGGGAAAATAGATTATCAGTGAAAGTATAAAAAAGAAGCTGGCGGTAAGCAGACGGTACTTGCAATTAAGGCATGGAATGGCAAAACTGCTGGGAACCTGCCTCAAATATCTGCTTCCTTTTCTTATTATTCATTAAGTCATGTTAAATGAATTTCATTGGAATGATTTTTAAGTTTGTGGAATCTTTAAAAGTTACAAACTCCTGTGTATCTACATGTTAGACGCTAATTTTAAACCTTAAATTACAATACTTATACTAAAGAGATGTATCTGTGAACTATATTTTTGTACTGTATTATTAAGTTATTACTTGGTTTAACTGATATATTTTGTGTAATTTAAATCGCGGTATTAGTTAGATACAGAAAGTACTTCGGACGAATAGTAATTTACTTTTAAGAAAATAACTATAATTTAAAATATTAGTAAAATGATTGATTTTTCGTGTTAGATAACACTCTGGATGATACAGAGAGTTATATCATTATTCCAAAGCATGTCCAATGCTTGATATATGGTATATGAATATCAAAAGACAGATGAAGGATGTATTGCTGTGATGTCGACACTCAGAGTAGCACGCACGTTGTATGATATGTAGATTACCAAGTCCGCCAATGTCGTGATAAACTTCACTTAAGTCTTAGCACAATTTCTAGCATTCATGCAAGGTGTAGTAAATATAGGTTTGAACAATACAGCAGTATCGTGATGTATTTCCGAGCCAAACATTTTCACTTATCGCTTAATATGGAGGCGGCAAGTCTTTCTTACTTCACAGAGTGTGACATTTCATGCTCAACGTTAGAAACTAATTTTGACGATCCTATCAGTTCGAAGAAGTTAAATTAAATATTCACGAAAAGTAAAAACTTCGAAATAGCAACACTTGCTCTATCGGTTGACATAAACATGCATTTTGTAGGATAAGGATTTTCCTGCATTAGTTAAAATTACATCGTTATCATTATGATCGTGTGTTTTGAGTGCTTTATCCAAGTAAGGTGTGCCAAATCCCAACAACAAGTTTCAACTAATGTACCATCAAAGTAAAACAAGAATCAGACTTGAGTCAGCTGGAAGTACATTTAAAATCGGCAGACCTTTCCGTCAAGAACATTACATGTGATAAATTTCATCTTCGGTTCCGTATTGACTCATAAAAATTCTTATAAGAATGTACATACACTATCCATCTGTCCAATACAGTAAAATGTTAACCACTTAAATTAAATTAAACAAAATTAGTTTTTATTATATAATTTTAAAATTGTCTTATTTCTTGCACATGAAACTGAAGGTGACCTCAACACAGATCTAAACATGTCCTTAGATATATGTTGAGACAGGCCATTTAATTTATGTGCTAACATTTGATTTTATTAAACAGATGGACTATATATGTAAATTCTTATTATTTAAAAAAGATCATCGTAAAGTAAATTATCCAAATTATTCACCTGTCTACTGGAAGAAACGTTTCAAGACTTGGACTGTGATGAAAAATATGGCATTAACATCAATGGCAGAAAATTTCCAAATTGAGATTTGCAGATGATGATATCCTGTTTACTGAACAACACGTCAGAATTTCGGTTTATGATGAATTATTTTTTACGAGGAAAGCAAATAGCAGGACTTATGATAAATGAAGGAGATACCAAGAAATAAATAAATTCGGTGTTGTATAAATAGAGGAAAGCTCACATGGTATTCATTTCAAAGAATACATTTTTACCCACGACCTGCTACTAGTCGTACCCCAGACGTGATATGCAAGGTCAAAGACGCTTGACTCTGACAGTAATCCAGGCATATAGAGAGTTTTTAAAAATAATTTTAGGGATATTCCTAATGTATCTATGACATTATAAACAATGATTTGAACATGGAGAAAGGTCATAAGTATAAAAATCATAAATTATTGGCTCGCCACAATAATTCAGAATGTCGTGCGAAGAGCAGGAAACTGTATGTAAATCACCTGACAGGAGAAGAATGGAAATGTGTAGCCATTATAGATTAGGCTTAAGGTTAGCTAAGTGCTGTAGAAAAATCCACGAAATTTACTGTCGTCCAAGGATTGAAAGTAATTTTAAAAAATTGTATGCAGAATACAAGGAATGTTTCTAAAAGGGATTAATATTCATCGAGTTTTGCTGTTGTAATGGGAACCTGAATATTTGCCATGTTCCTAAAAATACGAAATCAACTCCCTGTATTTTCAGGATTAATTTGAGATCCCAATTTACCACACCTAGATTCCGTCTTGCTATGGGAGAACCACAAACAAAGTCTGGGTGCATCAACATAAGTCCTGCAGTCACACATGTGCTTCGACCCTGGCATTCCTATACAGAATGGATCAGGAAGCAGGAATATATTATACTCCTTTCAGTGACATTCCAACGGAACATCCTGATGCTCCTGCCATTAATATATGTGCTTTAGTATTCCTGAAAACGGTATAAGGGAACAGTCGTTCTCGTTCTATAGCAGGTCTACCAAAAATCTGTATACAGGGGTGGGAAGTTCTGGACGTGATTGTACACGCAAGACCCTTTATCAAGGGAAACTGCCGTGCAGAGCCGATAGATCGAATGAAGGGATAATAAATATAGCATAATCTGTGGTGGAGACGTGGATCTTTGCAAGGTATCAGTCAATTCAAATTGGAAACAACCCTCCGTATTGCTCACGCAGTTTGTTATTCCATGATTGAGACATCTTTTCAACTACTATTAAAGAACTGTGCAATTCTGTTTAATTTGCTTGTTATAAACTGTTTATCTTTCATCAGCATACTACATACCACTTCAATTATAGAGGGTAAAAATCACCAAAAGAAGCAAAATACAATACATTCATATTTGCACATTTAATCTGGTTGTTGTGGCTGGTATGAACTGGAAATGAACTGCAGGGGCAAGTTACAGTTATGGAATGGTCATCTATCCATTTTGGACTTCACCTGAGCAACAAGAAAGGTAGATATAAATACCTGGAATCTGTTGCGACTACTCAAACACCCTAAATCAATGGACAAAACTTGATTTTTTTTTTCCTTTAGCCCATCTGTATGACGATGGTAGTGTCAGTGAGGACGTACACGTATGAGTTCAGGCGGTCTAGATGTGTCAGTGGTGAATTTATAATGTGATAAATGACAAATGAATACCAGTGCGATAAAAACTGATGATCTACAGGATATTCGTCCACCCTGTTTGACTGTATGGCACTGAATGCCCGGCATGCAGATGTGAATGCTCCGTTGGATACTGCGTATCTCTCTTCGTCACCATGTAACTAATGACGTCATTCGGAGACAGTTTAGTGTATCATCAGTTACAGAAAAGATTACAGAAACCCAGTTTGTTGGTATGGGCATGTCCTCAGGGTGGCACGCTCCAATGTTGCCAAAAATACTTACGACCAAGAAATCAATGGTCACCAAAGCAGATGTGGAAAGACACCATGAATAAGGGTATGCAAATCTTTGACCTGCAGCTTGAAGGTGCAAATTATTGACCAAAGTGGTGATCCAGAATCCAAGGAACACCTGTGGTAATACGCTAGGATAATAATAAAATAATAATAATAATAATAATAATAATAATAATAATAATAATAATAATAATAATAACGGCGTGTGGCCTCCGAACTGAGAAGATGGGGCCCTACCTATGATAAATTCTAATGATGAAGACGGCACACCCACCCATCCCTCCGAGTCATGGCAAGTAACCAGTGAAGGTTAAAATCCCCAAAGCAGCCGGGAATCGAAGCCGGGATCCCCTGGAAAAAAGGACGTAACACTAACCATCCAGCCATGGCGTCGGAAATGATTATGATAACGACGATAAAACCTCTTTCTCTCTCTAATTTGGAAAGTGTAAGGCGTTCTACTACTAAAATTATTTGTACTTTTTCTAGGTGAAATGTGTAATTCTGACTAATGTATTTACTGCCGGTTTCTTTTCTTTCCGTTTCGGCCATCTACGGATCACGTTTGACAATTTTTGAATTACTTTTTGCCTTCTCTAACGTCACTCTCTGCCAGAGTCTTTTCATCCTATCCCCTACTTCCTTCTTCTGTTAAAGCTCGCCCTTTACTCACTAGCGTCTTCCCAGTCTCTTGGAAACAGCAGAGCGTTTTGAAGAGTTGATAAAATCGATTTCTGCCCATTATATCACCTTCCGTAATCCCCATCCGAGTCAAGTCCAACTTCAATTCTCGAAACCATTCCAGCTCTGCTTTCCTCTTCCTTAAGAATTCAAAGATTCTCCTCCTCAGTCTGAGTGTCTCTAGAACTATACGCTTCTCTTCCTCATCAGTTCAATCAACCTATGTTCTTTGAAACAATTCTTTGTTAGGTTTGAGTCTCCTCCCCAATTTTTTAAAATTGGCCTACAATTTCTTCTCAACATTTTTCTTTTATTTTTTTTCTTCCGGATGTCTTCCAGCCCAACTTTCCCAGTTATTATTATTATTATTATTATTATTATTATTATTATTATTATTATTAACTAGCTGTTGAACATGTCTGCGACATATCGGCCATGTAGCTGGCTCAGGTAGAAAGAGAAAAGCAATCTGATCCAGAGCTGGAGTGGAAGTATGGTCGAATATTGAGATTAAAGGAAATTCCATCATATTGAATGCTCTGTGAAATATAAAGCTCAGTAGATTCTCACTTTTCACACACAGTTCCACTGTATGCTTGAGATCTACGAATGGGAAGTTCCAGTGCTAGTACGATTTGGCCACAGCCAGTAGTAGTATGTATGATACAGGCGAATGACAAGAAAAAAAGTGTATGTACAGTAATTCCGCAGCATCTCCCGGTAGTATGCAGACGGGCTATTCTACTCGGCTAGGTTACTCCTCTAGATTGTGGATCACGCAGACTTTGGGACAGACAATGCCTTTAAAAATGGGATTGGTAAATTTTTCTCCTACGATAAAAATGTGGAATTTATTGAAGATAATAATAATAATAATAATAATAATAATAATAATAATAATAATAATAATAATAATAGTAATGATAATAATGATAATAATAATAATAATAATAATAATAATAATAATTTGTTTTTACGTCCCACTAACGGCTTTTGCGAACACCACGGTGCCGGAATTTAGTCCCGTGAGAGGTCTTTTACGTGCCAGTAAATCTGCCGCCACGAGGCTGTCGTATTTGAGCACCTACAAATACCACCGGACTGAGCCAGAATCGAATCTGCCAAGTTGGAGTGAAAAGGCCAGCCCCTCAACCGTCTGAGATACTCAGCTCAACCATTGAAGATCAAAATATACCATTCCTCTTCTCTTTGCTACAAAGCATTCTTTTGTAGGATCAAGTAAATAATTAACATAAACAACGTTAGGGTGCACAAAATGAAGAACTACATAAAAGTACATATTTACGTTATTATTCATTTTAGGATGACTTTTGTACTGCCCATACGATAGAAATTCCATCTTCTACAATTTTTGGTATGCATTTATTCATAGTGCCAGAATTAATGGAAATACTTGACAATTACTATTTGGACCTTCCATTTAACTACTGTTCACCCAGCGTGATGAACATGATTTACAGGTTAGATTGGAGTGCCTTATTTATAAATTTAATTACCGATTTTCATCAAATTCTATCCATTCGTTTCTTCGTGAAGAGCATATATTCTTACAGATTGGCAGAAATGACGGGAACGGGCGAGTTGGCGTGCAGCTGTGAGCTTACATTTGGGAGATATTGGGTTCAAATCCCACTGTCGGCAGCCCCGAAGATGATTTTCCGTGGTTTCCCATTTTCACACCAGTCAAATGCTGGGGCTGTACCTTAATTAATGCCACGGCCGCTTCCTTCCAACTCCTAGACCTGTCCTCGCCATAAGACCTATCTGTGTCGGTGGGACCTATAGCCACTAGCAAAAAAAAAAAAAAAAGACATGACGGAAATTTTAAACTTCCATTTCTGTCTTATTCTAGATGGACATAGTAAGTGAACTCGTCTCCTCGCCCCGAGGTAGTGCAGCTCTTTTCAGGCACACCTTCAATGGAGATGAGCTGCATGTACCATTTTAACCACATACCAGCCCTTCCGACATTATTACTATTCTGGCAGTACCGGGAATTGAACCCGGTCCTTCGAGGACGGCAGCTAATAACACTAACCGTTACGCTACGGAGGTGGACTAGACGGACATGACAGACACAGAAATATTTTAACATTCTGACCAAAGTAATGACAATACTCTTATTTTATTTATATATATATATTATTACAGCAGACGTGGTTTTCTTTCGGGGAAACGAATTCAAGCAGTTCGATCAGTTTGACATGGTATACACTGAAAAGGCTTGCCTTGACTATCCTTATGGTGTTCAATATCTTCAACGGAGAGGAATCAATAAAATATCTATTGATTGTGAAGGATGTAGGAGACGCAGTACGAATTACCCATAATCCTCCAGTGAGATGTAAATGTGCTGTTTGAAGAGCCTGCCTATCATTGACGGGCAGCTGGTGGAATGAGATCTACTGTCAAAGGCAGGCCGTGTCTCGTAATTGGCGAGCCCACAGTCCGAACAGGGGGCTTTGATTTACTTGTTATCATCACAAGTGGCGACGCGAGATCCATAGCCAACGTCATCGGTACAAAACTCAGAAAATAGAAGGCTTCATTCAAAGAATAAAAAATAAAACAGAATCATTAAAGGGATATATCAAACAGAAAAATGCCAGCGAAAGAGTTACACTCAATCGCTGCGATGGAGGGTGCATTTTTTCCTTCTTATTCGTCGCTTGACGTCATAGGCGTCTGTTTTAGAGAACTCTTCACAAGAGAAGATAATGCAATATTGGCATTAAATATCCGACGATGCTCGAGTACATGACCTTTTCCACGAATATTCTACCGAAAGAGAAACATTTTCGTTGTTGACGGTCAAGCTTCTCTGATTTAACCTTTCAAAGGACAGCATTGCATATGTTGAAAGGGAAATATTTACCTGCTTCTTATACCTACTTTAATATTTTATAGGTGAACATTTACTTCTACCTTACAGACGAACTCAATAGGGGTCGCTAGTGTATTCAAGAAAGAACAATATTTTCTTTTATGAGTTTTCTCGCTAATCATCTGCAGTGAAGTGCAAACTTTAAAATATTAAGGTAAAACAGAAAAAAACATGTTTACCTCACAGAATTCGTGAGCATGGACACCCTTAGTATGGTAGAGGCTACAGAAATCGTACAGCTTTGCATATGCCGGTACGTAAAGTTCCAAACACTTAACACTTTGACTGATACAAATTAATAAAGACATTTAGACAAAACGTTTTTAATACCTTTCTTCTGATAATAATGTATTACTTTTGTAATGAAAAACCATCATATTTAAAATAAATAATAAATTCCGCATTTAAGTTTTATTCCTGCAAAAATCTGTGGCTTATACCAAATTATATGTGACTTCACGAATTTCCAAATCTCTTACCTTTAAGTCATTCAATCAGAGTGTAATCTCCATCGCCTTCGTCTCTCTCTACTTCTTTTTATTTTCCATAGCCGAATCTCTATTATTCTCCTATCCTCCTTCATTACTCCCACATAATTCCCTATCAAAGTCTCCTTATATACATAGCTTCATCCACCGAGTTCATTCCTTTCTTCTTCTTATTCCGAATGCCTTTTATATTTACAAGTTGCTTTTCGTCGCATCGACACAGCTAGGTATTACGGCGACTATGAGACAGGAAGGGGGTAGAAGTAGGAAGGAAGAACCCATGGCCTTAATTAACGTGCAGCTCCAGTATTTGCCTGGTGTGAAAATGGGAAACCACGGAAGATCTTCTTCAGGGCTGCCGACAGTAAGGTTCGAACACACTATCTCCCGAATACAAACTCATAGCTGCGCTCTCCTAACCGCACCGCCAGTTCGTTTGGTATTCTGAATACCCTCCTGTCGTTGTTCCTATGTGAGTTTCACTACTTTTATGGTGGTGCCATTAACTTAGGAGTAAGATGTCCTGGAACCACCCACCTTTTACTCTCCTGCAGCGAAGTCGGTCTGGAAACATAAATATGTAAAGACAATTTACTCCGACAGATCACTTCCTTCTCCGAAAACACAGTTGATCTGTGATCTCACTGTATTACCTTTCCGACACCTGGAGTCAATTTCATTTACTATACTCTCGTCCTGGTAGAATACACATCGAATGAACTCTAAACGATCCGCCCGTTCCAGTTTTGTATTCCACGCCTGATTTTCTGTCCTCCGTGGTTAGCGCCTAAAGGGAAATCAGTTTTGCCTTAGAAACGTTAATATTCATATCATACTCACTGCATCTTTTATTGAAGCTGAAAATCCACGGCCTGTTTCCAGCCATTCGACCGGATCAGGCATGAAATAAATGAAGCCCCCATCTAGCGGTGAGGACAGGAACTTTGCCGGCTGCCGAAGCCTTTCGCACTCCTCTGGGGCAATGATTAATCAATGACAGATGAAATGAAATGATAATGGAGAGTGTTGCTGGAATGAAAGATGACAGGGGAAATCGGAGTACCCGGAGGAAAACTGTCCCGCCTCCGCTTTGCCCAGCACAAATCTCACATGGAGTGACTGGAAGTTGATCTAAGGAACCAAGTGGTGAGAGGCTGGCATGCTACTGCCTGAGCAACGGAGGCTCTTGCACCACTTATTCAAGCAGTAATATATTAGACCGCAGGCTTTCAGCACAGTCTACTTTCAATACCAAGTCGTCGAGATAGGTGAAAATGTAGTTAGCAGTTCAGTTAATTGAGTGGGTGATCGCAGAAACAGGCAATCTATGGAGGAAGGTGTGAACTATCTTCTATGAAATGGGCTAACATAGAAGAGGACTTTGAAGTTTACGCTATTTTGAAATCATGTATAATTAATTACAAAAATGGGCTAAGAGAAAGTTTTTTGTTTTGCTCAAAATAAAAATGTAAATCTTCTGAGTTATTGGTCATATCTAGCGCAGTGCAGAATGTTTGACATAATAGAGCAGAAGTAGGCTATTTAGTTTCTGGCCATACCTACCTCCCTTATGACCGGAACTGCCTGATGAGTGGGTGGACTTGTTGAAAAGGGCGAGAGTTAACAAGCCATTTATGTAACAAAAATGCCGCGTGATATGTTTGTAAGTACTGATCAATTGTTAGAAAAAAGTCACAAAAAGAATAGTATCCGACAGTAAACAAAAAGGTTTACTATGTAAATTATCTATGGTAATGATATAAAAGGATGAACCTTTTAAGTATTTCTTTTAATATTCCTGTGGGTGCGTCGAAGAATATGAAGCAGTGGATATTTCAAGAAAAACAAAAGTAGGTAGACCACCTTTTGCCAACATTGTTCTGCCAAGAAAGAAGCCTATAATGGAAACAGACCTATAATTGCAGCCAAGTTAAAGGATTTGTTAGAACTCCTAGAATATGTTCTTCTCCGATGCCACCAATTCTACAGGGAACTGACCTAAAACAATTCCCCTGAGACGACAGAGGAACCATTGTCCATTGTCCAATGCTTTAGATTATGAGTAGGTCCTAATGTTCTATAACAAGAATAAATAGAGAAAAGAATCATATTTTGTTAATATTTTTTTTTACCCAAACACAAAAGTATTTTTTCTCAGCTTTACCTAAATTATAGTTAGCCCACTTTTGTGAGCACCCACTCAATTGAATTTATAGTAATTACAGCTTTCAAGGCACTGAAAAGTATAAGAAACTAATCTCTAAAGGTACTTACGGTTTAGACTTAAACAGTCGTGAAAATATAAAAATATTCCCAGCACAGATAAAGGAACCGGACAAAATAAATGAAACCGCGACCGACATTATCTTATTTACAACTTTGAGATAACTTAAGTTCTCATCCAACTCACTAGCACCACAAATGTGAATATTTCTTAGTACCTGATCAACAGCTGAACAGTATGTTGTTTCTTTTGACTTCTCTCACACCTACCTCAGCTTTCTTCTTGTTTTGCAGCGTAATTGTCCTCGGCAACATTTTAAAACCTTGATGACACACTAATTTATATTTTAGCATAATTTTAAACGCTGATCATTTTTAATTATACCTATGTTCCAAAAGGCGGTTTGGACTCAATGAGTCAATGACATTTTGCAGATATAGATTGGATTTGAATTCAATAAATTGTATCATAGCCATCAATATTGTGTAAGAAAACGCCTTTAATTTATGAAAGCTTAATGGATTCATCCTCTGTCTTTTTATATCATCCTGATTATTATTATTATTATTATTATTATTATTATTATTATTATTATTATTATTATTATACGATGAAGGTTATTATGCTTACAAATATCAATTGTATGCACATCTTCGGTTATTTCATTTCTGCTAAATAGAATGTTGAAGGATAAATTATTTGTACTTTATTTATTTATGTATTTATTTAATTTATTTATATATTTATTCTTCCTCAGACGTTTCAGGTTACCTACCTGACAAAAGATATCATTCAATACGATTTTTTTTTGCTAGGGGCCTTACGTCGCGCCGACACAGATAGGTCTTATGGCGACGACGGGATAGGAAAGGCCTAGGAGTTGGAAGGAAGCGGCCGTGGCCTTAATTAAGGTACAGCCCCAGCATTTGCCTGGTGTGAAAATGGGAAACCACGGAAAACCATTTTCAGGGCTGCCGATAGTGGGATTCGAACCTACTATCTCCCGGATGCAAGCTCACAGCCACGCGCCTCTACGCGCACGGCCAGCTCGCCCGGTCAATACGAATTCAGCAAACTAATTATATTTCAGAATAAAATATGCACAATATGTATAATAATAATGTAAGTAAAAACAATCCTCTGTGGCAAAGGTATATAGACGAAGCAAGATAAAATATTAAAAGGAAAATCATTTCAATTATTTCATTAAAAGGATGGTGCGTAGAGATGATGTTTCAAGATTGATAACGAGGTTTTAAATATACTGTAGGCCTATGTATAACCCAGCTCACAATGGTCCGATTCGGAACACCAAACGTCATAAGCAGGTGAAAAATACTTCAGGAATTCCGAATTGCATAATAAAAAATTAAATCTTGAAAAGTAATACAAATGATTGTTGGCGATTTGTTTCTACAAGTAGATCAACTTAAAATGTTTTATGCATACCTAACGCACCTTAATATGCGCATCATTAGAGGGGCGACAGACATCGAATCTGTATTCCACCTCGCTCCCTCTCTGCGCACTTGGTGTCGTGGCTCAGCATCGAAAGCAGACCGCCAAATTCCCGAAAGCGTTTGTCCCATGTCTTAATTGATACGTACGTTGGAACAACATCACTTGGTCGCAGTTGATACTCCACCCGAAGACGACGTTATACAAGCCTAACCGACCGGGACGTGTGATGTGTTGCGCAGTTCTGAATTTCAAAGATGATAGGCAGATGGGATGGTTATCTCGCAAGCCAGCTGTTAATTGGGATGTTTACATAACTAAACATTCACACGTTAAATGCAGTTTTCGTATTTAAATGAAACATTCAAGTAGCTATCGCAAATGGTCCGTATGAAATATTAAAAATGTTTTCTACTTGTAGAATCAAACCACCAATATTTATCTGTATCATTTCTAAAGATATTAATGTTTGTTTTATTATACATTCAAGTCGGGCACCCTGTACGAATGGAGCTCCAGGTTCATGTAGGAAGAATATGGAGTTCCAGCTGTATTCATTTTGACTACAGTATGAATGATTGAATGAATGAATGCTCTTTTCTCCCAGTCACGGATGATCAGGAAATTGGGAGAGAGTATTTGTTTATTATAATTCGTAACAGTTACACACAATTACTTTTGTTAGTGTTAGAAAATTCCAAATATAATCCAATTACGGAAAAGTAACAAAAGTAAGTAATAATAGGACTACATTATACAACAAACCTATAATGTCACTAATTAAGACACTCATATGTTTATAAAACGAGCGAAGCGTCTTTATTACCATTATATGCGAATTGCATACAACTGTTTATGCTCGACGATAATTATAACTCTATTTTTAAATATTCAAAAATTTCTGTCGAGATGTCGCTTGACAGTTGAGTTTAAAGAACAGAGCGCAGAACGCATGCGCTGGGTTATCGATTTTCTGCAAGTGGATCAGAGACCTTGACAATGTCGTATGTTTTCAAAGCTTTGATAGGAGGTTATCATAACCTAGCTTTATTTCAAATACAAATTGTTTGTTGTACAGTTGGTGAAGTGAAATTGCGGGAATGTGCCGTGTGGTTGTGGAATATTGGAAGTAGAAGGTGCATTGATGTTAATATGTGCGTCCGATATGTTTGATTTTGGAAACAATTGCGAAGCTAGTGCGTTGAGCGCAGGTGCGATGCTGTCCTTACCTAATTGGTCAAACAGTTGTATCGTAATGAAAATCTGAACTCTGATTGGTGGAGAACCTGTGAAACTTGAACTATAATGAGCCTCATTGAGATTCAGTTTTCTGGCATATCATATTTGTATTTCGGCATCGTTGGACATAATATATTTTACTAATACAGTACACATCCCATGAATTATTTACGCATACCTTAAAAACTGGACAATCTTAACTTTCTACAGTCATTCCTGGAGATCAACTAAGTTATATAGTCAAGGCTCTCTCTTCCTTGTTTTCGTTTTTCGTTACGGCCTCTGTAGGACCATGGTTTAGGTCTTATTCTTCTCCTTCTTGAAAACCTGTTCAACATATCTCTTTTTCTTCGTTTATCAGGATATATTTTAAGTATCCACTATTCTTGTCATTAGCTACATGTATTGTCTCCGTTTTCGCCTTTGTTTACATTTCTTGCCCCACATTCCTCTAATTTTGCTTCTTCCTGGTTTCTTTCATTCTGTATTTATTAGCTTGGCAAGTGTGTACAGTTCGGTTGCATTTTCAATTTTACCTCTTCTGCACCTATCTTTTCCCCTAGGATTTCCCCGTTCCTTTACAGTACTTTATCAGATGTGCTACTTCCATATGTGTATAGCATAAACTGATTGATTTCTCGTTATTTTTCCTATTAAGGCTTGTATACTTCCATTAACTAACAAATTATTCCTCTCCTTTCCCTGTTTGTTAACATTTGAGTTCTTAACGTCACATTTTCACTTATTTTATAAAATTCTACTAGTGTTCTCTTGCTCTTACAAGTTTTAATGTTTCATCTTGTACTCATATGCTTTGCCTGGAACTTCCCTTCCTGGCCCCGTTTTTATTGACCACAGTGTTTGGTGAATAACTAAACACTTAAATAAGTGATTATAAATGAAAGTGCATAAATATAAAACATTACCTCGTATGTTACAACTCTCTCTTTTTTATAATGTTTTTTGTTTTACGTCCCACTAACTACTCTTTTACGGTTTTCGGAGACGCCGAGGTGCCGAAATTTTTTTGCTAGGGGCTTTACGTCGCACCGACACAGATAGGTCTTATGGCGACGATGGGATAGGAAAGACCTAGGAGTTGGAAGGAAGCGGCCGTGGCCTTAATTAAGGTACAGCCCCAGCATTTGCCTGGTGTGAAAATGGGAAACCACGGAAAACCATTTTCAGGGCTGCCGATAGTGGGATTCGAACCTACTATCTCCCGGATGCAAGCTCACAGCCGCGCGCCTCTACGCGCACGTCCAACTCGCCCGGTAACCGAAATTTAGTCCCGCAGAAGTTCCTTTACGTGCCAATAAATCTACCGACACGAGGCTGACGTATTTGAGCACCTTCAAATACCACCGGACTGAGCCAGGATCGAACCTGCCAAGCTGGGGTCAGAAGGCCCGTGCCTGAACCGCCTGAGCCACTCAGCCCGGCACAATTCTCTCTTTATCCGGTTTTTTTTTTTTTCCTTAAGACTTGTCACGAAAGAAGCCCATAATTAAAATCCCTGTACTGGCTTGTGAATCGAACCCAAGCCTCAGGGCAAGTAACAGGCTTGCTATGTCCACATCACGTGACTGGTTTAGCTTCTTAATAACTGAAATATTTCCCTCCATGGTTTTGTGAAAATGGTCCATACGTTTGATGGTAAAAACGAATTTGGATTTCTAAGGAACTTTGAAGATTCCCCTCCGCATGATTTCCTACTGGGTGAAAAAATAATTACATTTAAATTTAGCTGCCTCGGAGAGTTTTATTGTATTATTTTATATTATTTTCTATTCTTCTTGTGGTTGTGTGGGCAGGGAGTCTGGAGGTGCCCCTTTTATTTCATATCTATTTTCACATTTACATGTCACTACATGTCGACTACTGTGTTAGGTATCAGTCTCAATATTCCTCACGGAAGGAAGAGCTTTATTTTTCAAATCTGTCGAGTTTTTGTACGCTGCAAACCACATTCGTCAATTTATGAACACATATGTACTTTAATGCGATCGAAGACAAACTTATAATACTAACAAACGCGATATGGATTATTCCCCTGTTTCGTAATGAATATTTTAGCCGAGGTAGAAGCTATTACAGGGCAGTGAATAATGAGTTCTAAGAGTACAGGAAGAATATGTACATAAATTATAGTTAATACTTGCATTTGGATCGTGCAGTGGTAACGTAAAGACAAAAAGAAATGAGTGGACATACAATTTGACAATTAGTCCATGCAATATATACAAGTCACTCTTTGGCATAATATACCGCATGTTTAACATTTAATAGCATGCACTTCCACAACCTTGTTCACCGAATCCCAAGCAGACTTAACAACGTTTCATTACAGAGCTTCCGGAGCCTTTATATGACAAATGCATGTGTTCTTCAGTGTACTCTTTTCATTAGCTGAGTTTCTTTCTCTCTACTATATATTCAAGGTATGGTCCCACAGGGATCTGACTTAGGTCCTTTTCTACTTCTTGCACAAATGAATGACTTACCTTATAACATATGAAAATAATGGGTCTCAATCTAGCCCCTTTTGACGGCTAAACATTGTTTGTTCCGAACTCTAACTATTTTCCCAGTTGCTGGAATTTTTTGAGTTTTTCAAAATTGTTCTGTCACCATGCCCGGCCCTCGCGATGTTCTCCATCTTAACTATTTGCGCAAGGAGGAGTTGATCTATGAATTGACTATTAGAAATGTACAATCTGGAGGCACGGTTGCAGTAGACACAAACAAGCTTAGAGAGTCCCTAGATTTGCCCATTTCCATCCCCAATTTGGGAGAGAAAGAAATTGACGACTCTCTTTCCACGATCACGGAGAATATTACTGGGCTAGCTTCTGTAGTTAGTTTTTTTGATGAAAATGATCCTTCTCCTAATCAAATTAAGCGTGTGCAAGCTAGGCTATATCATTTTTCGAATAGGGTTAACGATCTGTTGTCTCTAAAGTTGAATGACGTTCAGAAGAAGGAAGCTAGTACGCTGCTTGAAAATATGTCTGAATTATCTAGCAAGGTCACTCAATTGTTAACAGGGGAGGTTCCTCCCAAAAGCGATCTACCCACCCCAGTGAATGCAGGTAGTGAGGAAGCGCCTCCCAAGGGAGAAGTTAATAGGATAACCGTTGCTGCTCAAACTATCCCTGCCCCATTGGACAACGAATCTGAACGTCGTGCATCATTGAATAACATCCGTTCTGAATTAACTTCCTTGCCATTGAAACCTTTACCTACTATGTCACCCGGGTTTAGCAGCTTGCCTCATCCATTGGCAATGTTGCTCAGAGGCATCTCTAGGTTTTCCGTTAATACCACCAGTGATGTAATTTCATTTTTAAGATTTCTAGTTGAATTTCAGGATCATGCCCTTGTGTTTTCTCTTTCTCCATGTCAAATTTTGCAAATTATCTATCCGTATGCTATTGGTATTCTCTCAGATAAAATCGTAAGAGCCATTGCCGAGCAATCATCTATTGAGGATTTCCATGCCCATTTGCTAGCTAACTTCATCCCGGCTAGGGCCAGGTCCTCCCTTATTCAGAAGTACTATTACCGTGTACAACGCTTGGATGAAAACTTGGCTGATTTCATACAGGACATTAAGTTTTATACTAGGGTGTTTGCTCTTCATTTCCCTGAGGATCAGATTGTACAAGCTATTGTGGAAGGGATTTCACCACCCTACAGGTCATATTTGTGTTTCGCGGCGTGCCCGCAAACTTTCTCTGAACTTGAAGCATTGGCCGTCTCAGCGGAAGGAGTTAGATACGCCGATTCTTTGCGTGTCGCGAAAGAACCCCCGCCTTCCTTTAGTAATACTCGGCCTCCACCTCGCCGACCAGTCAATCCCCGTAAATGTTATGCTTGCGGGTCGCCTGACCATCTGCGCAACAAGTGTACACTGATCAAGTCAAGTGGGACAAGGAATGGAGCCGGGTCATCACAAGGCTGTTTTAAATGTGGGGCTTTCTCACATATCGCCAAGAATTGTCCCAATTCGAATAGCACCCCCTCCTGCTCAACTTCTGGTGCAAATTCCACCTATGCCAATAATAAAAAGTGACTAGTGGCTTCGGCTGAGTCGACTAATCCATCTTCCCGAGACTCAGCCCCTGGTAAACAGGTTGTAAATTCAGGGAACGAGCAATTTTCAAATTCATCTTTTGAAGGTCCCAAAGAGTGTCTTAGGATTGCGGTGGATACCCCCGCACCGGTCCCCTTTCTCAAAATTGAGTTAAATAACGAGCCTATAACAGCTCTCTTAGATTCAGGTAGTGTTTGTTCTATTATTTCGGCTGATTGGTATTCAAAATTGAAATCTGTTTGTAAACTTCCTAACTATTGTTTGTCGGCGATCCAATACGTTTCGGCTAATTCCTCTCCATTAGAAATTCTCGGTTCCTTATATGTCAAAATTCGTATTTTTCAATTCACATGGAAAGTTAAATTGTTTGTGGCCAAGCACTTGTCTTGCCCCATTATATTGGGAGCGGACTTTATTTCTCACACTGGTCTTGTGCTCGATCTTCAGAGTAGGTCTTGCACTTTCAAATTTGCCTCTAATTGTAATATCCCTCTATTAAAGTGTAATTCTGCATCATGTTCTTCTATTTCGCCTACCCAGGATGAGATGTTGTTAGACCTTAGACATCTACCTGAGGAGCAGGCTGATAGTATTCGCAAATTGTGTCAGTCGTTTCCCGAGGTGTTCTCTGATACTCTGGGTGTTACTGACCTTATTGAATACAAAATTGAGGTCACGGATTCGATTCCTGTCCGTTTTCCACCTTATAGGCTATCTCCACCTAAAATGAAGGCTCTAAAAGAAATCATCGATCAGATGTTGAAGGACGGTATTATTAGGCCCTCTAAGTCAGCGTATTCTTCGCCTATTTTTTTAGTCCCGAAACCCCAAGGAGGCTTCAGGCCTGTCATTGATTACAGGGCTCTCAATCGGAAGGTGGTGTTACAATCTGTGCCCCTTCCCGACCTTCATTCTTGTTTTTCATGGTTTCGTAAGGCCAAGTTCTTTACTATCTTGGACTTGAATCAGGCCTATAATCAAATTCCCCTGGCCGAAGAGTCTAAACATCTTACAGCGTTTGCCACGGACTGGAATTTATACGAATACAACCGCGTGCCTTTCGGGCTCCCCACGGGAGCAGCTGTACTCACTAGGCTACTAGATAGGGTCTTCTCCGACATCAAATTTGAGTACTTATATCACTACTTGGACGATGTCGTCGTATTTTCAGAGACTTTTGAAGAACATCTAGATCATCTGCGAGAAGTTCTCGATCGCCTTCGTAAGGCTGGGTTAACTGTTAAGTTGTCCAAGGTTGCCTTTGCTAAGCCCTCTATGTCTTTCCTAGGGCATATTGTGTCACCGGATGGTGTAGCAGTCGATCATTCTAGAACACAGGCCATCCGTGATTTTAAACCTCCCAAGGACATTAAAGGTATCGCCAGGTTCATTGGTATGGTGAATTTCTTCAGGATGTTTATTCCTAACTTCGCTAATAGAGCGGCGCCCTTAAACCTTCTTCGTAGGAAAGGCATCAAATTCGAGTGGGGACCTTCTCACCAAGCCGCTTTTGAAGACCTTAAATTAGCTCTTTGTAATGCCCCTGTACTTGCTATGCCTGATTTCTCGAAGAAATTCATTGTCCAAACCGACGCATCGTCGTCAGCGGTAGCTGCAGTCCTTCTTCAAGAGACTGAACTAGGGAGGCGCCCCATCGCCTATGCGTCTAGGACATTGTCGGCTCAAGAAGCCAAGTATTCCATCTATGAGCTCGAAGGTTTGGCAGTCTTATTCGCCTTAGAGAAGTTCCGTCTCTATCTGGAACATGTCAAATTCGACCTGGAGACAGATAATCAAGCCTTAAGCTGGGTCTTAGGTAGGCCGCGTCGTACTGGTCGTATAGCCCGCTGGGCCATCCGTATTTCTGCCTTCCAGTTTGATGTTAGACATATCAGAGGTACCGAAAATGTTGTTGCTGATGGACTCAGCCGTATGTTTTCTAACGACGTCGAGACCCACGAACCGGTCGACAATTCATCACCTTCCGAGTCCATACAATCTAAGGTTAATGCCATCCTAACAGATGCTCCCATGCTCTTTAGGGATATCGAGAAATACCAACGTGAAGATCCGACGCTGGCTCCGATAATGGAAACCCTTTCTTCTGGGGAACATGTTGTCCCTTATGTTCTGAGGAATGGTGTTCTATGTTGCCCTTCGAGGCATGATAAGATGATGAAAGTTGTTGTTCCAGCGGTTCTTGTACCTATGATCTTCAAGTATTATCATGAGACCCCATTAGGAGGGCATCTTGGAATCTTTAAAACTCGTGAAAAGATTCGTGAAATGTTCATCTGGAAAGGTATGGACGGTGAAATCCGTGAACTAGTAAAGGCTTGTAAATCCTGTTTGCTTAGTAAACCGACCATGTCCACCAAGGTAGGCCTCTTGTCTTCTCAGCAAGCGTCGCGCCCCATGGAACGCCTGTATATTGATTATGTAGGACCATTCCCCCAGTCAAAGGGTAATGCCAACCAGTTCATCCTTGTGTGTGTAGATGGTTTTACCAGATTTTCTTGGTTATTTCCGACTAAGCTGGCTACCGCTCAGTCTACCATTACTTGCTTAAATTCTATTTTTGCTTCTTTTGGTCCGTGCCAATATATTGTATCTGATAATGCTAAGGCTTTTACATCTAACTTATTTCGTAAATTCTGTTTTGACTTATCCATCTCTCATGTAACTACTTCTGCTTATTACCCTCAACCATCTCTGGCTGAACGGGTTAATCGTAATCTCAGGTCCGCACTTATTGCCTATCATCATGAAGATCATTCCAGGTGGGACACGTCCCTGCATTGGTTAGCTTTTGCTTTGAATTCGGCGGTTCATGAATCTCATAAGTTCATTCCAGCTTCCTTGATGTTCAAGTTTGTTCCCAACACGCCGCTCTCTAACCTTTGGTCTCTGAGTGACATTCTACCCGAGACAATAGATCCGGATAATATTAAAGATCTTTGGAAGAAGGCTAAAGCCAATCTTAAGGTATCTCATGAAAAGGTTAGAGAAAAGTATGATCGTGGACGGAGACCCACCACTTTGAAGGTAGGTGACCAGGTGATGGTCAAGAATTTTGTTCCCGCGGGCAAGCTTGCCCCCAGATTTCATGGGCCATGCATCATTCTCGATTTTCTTACGCCGGTTACATTGTTAGTAAGCAATCCAGCCACCGAGAGGATATTTAGGGTTCACCTGTCCCAGGTGAAACCGGTGTAAATTTTGTGTCAACTTGCTTCATATAATTTGATAGGAATATGAAGGTTATATTTTTTTTGAGTTCCACTCTTAAGGCATTCTGCTCCTTCTATTTTATTTTATATGTAAGCATTTCTGTAAAACCTCCCCCGATTTGTTAAGCTGCCATCCTGTCCTTGCCACGGCCATTACCACGCTCCCGTCTCCTGCTCCACTACACACAGTGGCTGGCTTAGATGAAATGCCATGAATATCTGCACGCCGCTGGCCCCTCAATCTCTCTACATGCCTGTGCCCTCAAAAGAAACATGATGGTCCAACACAATTTTGCCGCCTAGCTTAAATGTTTCAGTGCCCCCGCAGCCGCACGGCGCTGTGCCGCGGCTGGGTTCGAGGACGGGCCCCCTCGGCCCCAGCGAGGACGACATGTGCACGGCGAGCCGGAGCTCTCCTCCCGGCCAAGGCTGATGTGCGGCGCACGACCTGCTACTTGCCCGCAGCCTGTATATGTTCACCGCGGGCGCGGCGTGTTTCAACACCTCTGCTCCCCTCATAGTGCGGGCGAGCGGTATCTCAGGGTACTTGAGGGGTCCGAGCGGCCTCCTTTGGACGCAAGCTGCAACGGCCGGTCTGGCCATCCAACTTCATCAACCTCAACTACATGGACAGTTACGATAAGCAATGACTACACTCGGGAATTCAACAGCAATATTTGGTGGACATTGCAAAATTTTTCATCACTTTTAAGTATTAAAAGTCTATCTTCGGAATTCTACTTCTACAAACTTAAAAACTTTACTTCATCTGCAACAACAAAATTTTGAAACTAAATCAAACCAAATTAAGAGAATCTTATAATTTTTTTTTTTTTGGCAATTAATCTCCATATCTACATCAAAACTTGGACCTTGTTTTCAAACAATTTCATGTGTCACCCCGGGAGGAACTTTTGGGGGGGGGGTCTGTACCGGGAGGTACACCTCCACTCCGCTAATTTAAAATGTGCGCCAGTTGAAACTCCTCTGCTGGAGGAAGTCTGAACTTTATCTACGCTATTAATTCATTACCTTCTCAGAAGATGTCACCACGTGGAAAATTTTGAGTTTTTGAACTGTGTCATTTTTGATGTGTTTTTGTTTCGCTTGAAGTAAGAAGTGTGAACTTTCTCTTCTAGAGGACACTACTGAAGATCAACAATAGTGCACCCTAGTGCGGAGTCAAAGAACTATTTTGTTGGAGAAATTTTTATTTCAAATGTTTGTTTCTTGCTAAATTTCTTTCTGTTATTGTTTAAGTTGGCTGTATACCCCTCTTTTCCCCCTTGTTTTAGATTTATCCAATCCCGAATTTCTTTTAGTAATTTCCGACCAATCCGATGTATTTTCCCCCATCTTGGATATGTTTCTGTACCCTAGCCAATAAAGTAATTGTGGGCGGGTGTTTTCATTCCCCTAACGCCTAGAAACTTCCGCGAGAGGATTTAAACTGCTGATTTTAGGGTCTCCGGGCCACTTCTGTTCCATCTTTCAGTGTATAAAGTACATTGCAGGAGGCGGGAAGCGCCTCTTTCCTCGGCAGCGGTCATCAATAAGGTAATGGCCGATTAATAAATTCTTTCTTTGCTAGCTCAGCAGTTTAACTCTCGGGGCGGGTGCGAAGCGTTCCTCCATGTAACCTTTTCCTAAAATGTAACGATCTTTTCTTCTATTCTCTTTTAAGCTGCATATTGGGATAGAGAGTGCTAACCCTCTCGAGCTCCCACTCACATTGTCTTGAGGTGAACTTATTTTCTCAACCTATTCTTCGTTAATGTAAAACAAATTGCTCTTTTCTAAAGTCACCTCGGTAGTATGGGATTAGCCCTTGCATTAGTGGCCTAGAGCCAGATTAGGTTTTTTTAAAAACAAGTGTATTAGGAGTGCAGATTGCCTCCTCTCAAATTGTTATTTTAGAGGTCATGTAATTGCCCCTTTTCATTTAATAGACCTCAGTAGGTTGGGTATTGTACCCCTGTGTCTATGTCCAGTGAGGACAACTTGAAGGTGGAGTTTGGTGTGGCCTGGGAGAGGCTTAAATTTTGAGAGCGAGTGGCTCTTTTGAAAATTAAGTGTTGTATGCCTCGTGGAGGCTTTTCTCTGTAATTTGGAGCAAGGGTTCCTAGGTATGAATGGGGTTTTCTGCCCCTCTGTTAAAACTCGTGTTTGGGGGTAAAACTGAGCTGATTGCCCAAGCTGTGTAAAATCAGGGCGCGAAGCCCAATTCCTGTAAATATTGTAACTACCCTTTTTGACTTGCTACTTTGTACCTGCCATGCTTGTTATTTCTTGTTTTTGAAAAGAAAATATAACCTTGTTAAATTTTAAATTAATTTTGCTTTCGTAGCTGGAGACCTATTCACACCCGCACCTTCTTTCACCTCTACCTACCACGGAAAGCTCCGTAACAGTAATAATAATAATGGCGTGTGGTTTGCGGAGAGATATAGTTCGGGTTGACGCCCTATAAGCAATCTGCTTGTCTGTTGGAATGGAATCTAAGATGAACAAGCGTGGAACTCCATCCCACAAAATTTCATAGGCACCGGTAAGATATAACGCATGCACGCGCGCATGCTTGCCTTCAAAATCGTGGCGACAACAGCGGCTATTAATGCACGGCCATGTCACATGTCTTCTCGCACATACTTGAACCTGTGATCTGGAAACATTAATCAAATTTTTTACCAAGGCTTAGCCTAAACTGCATACCTCTAAACTAATGTCTTCTTTGGGTGTAGACTCATTTTCTGCTGGTGTTTATTCACTTTCATAGCAAAATATTAGATATCATGTAGCATTTTCCATTCATATCAAGTGAAGATCTACTGTCATTGGCTGACATGTAAAGTGAGTTTCTCTCAACGGTTGGCCGGCAGGCGTGTCCAGCTGATCTGCCTCCCGTTGAGTCATCACGTCCCGTTACACAGCCCAGCGACAGCACGGGAATTCCCGCACTTCACAGTTCAGGTCCGTGCTTAGAACGTGCATTACGTGTTTATCTGTTGCTCCAGCTGTCCTCGAGTTGTGAAGATTTACGACGGAGTATAATTCTCATAATGCTTCCACACGTGTACACGGTAGAGTAATGGGTATTTATGTACGATAATTATGTGAAAACGGAGTCTTGCAGGGAAGTCGTTAGGTGATTTGTAGCACAATTTCCAGGTGTACGCCTTCCACATAGAGAGGCGTGCGGAAACTCGTAAACAAATTGAGAGGAACAAGTGTTAAAGTGTTAAAAAACGTGTACGTAACGAGCATAATGTAAATGAAATTGCAGAAAGATTATAACATATGCCTAAATAATCCCTGAGATGACTTGGACAAGAAGCTGTGGTTTTGAGGAGCTTAGCACGGTGGGCTACGATAATGTTAAAATTGAAAACATACAAAGTAATTTGCTTAAATTCCTTACTTCTTATTTTCTTAATTTTAATTGTTATCTCATTTCATGCACAGATAAAATGAGCGAAGTACTCTCCTTGTTGCTACGCCGCGGAGCGGGGAGTGATGAGTCAACGGGAGGTAGATAAGCTGGGCGCGCCTGCCGGCCAACCGATGAGAGAAATTCAAGGTATTAAAATGAATGTAGTTCAATATATTGCTGAACACATTTTTTCTAAAAGCAGATTGGTTTTATAGGGGATTCTAATACACCATATTATTCCCCAAACCTCTTATTACAATATACTATTTTTCAACATGATCTCCGTTCAATGCTACGGCCTTACGCCGCCGTCATGTGAGGGCCTGTATGCCTGCATAGTACCACTCGACTGGTCGATGTCGGAGCCAACGTCGTGTTGCATTGATAACTTCCCCATCATCCACGCAGTGCTTCCCACTGGGAACATCCTTCATTGGGCCAAACAGATGGAAGTCAGAAGGCGCGAGATCCGGAATGTAGGGTGGATCAGGAAAAACACTCCTCTAAAGTTTCCTGAGCTCCTGTTGGGTGCGCAGACTTGTGTGAGGTCTTGCGTTGTCGTGGAGGAGACTCACCGAGCTTTTGTCCACTGCCAGGTCTCCGTAGATATTCTGCAAGCGCCTATGAATATCTGTGTTGCCCTGGTTTTCCACCAAAAGAAAATAACTGTTTCCTGTTTGGTACGCACCTCAGTTACAGGCACCATTCTGAAGGCTAATTATAGCGCTGCCACCTATCGAATATTAATTAAACTATACGAGACGAAGCGGGAATATTCAAAGATGTCTCAAACAAAACTCCTGTTTCTTAAACCGAAACTAGCCAAGAAATAAAATGTTTCATTATATGGTTAACGCCCTTCCTATAGTATCACTCCAAGAATTAACCCTTAGGAGATGGATTTGATTAGTTACTACAAAACAACAGAAGCCTTCT